>NC_061118.1:62529852-62694123 GCF_002878395.1 Capsicum annuum | reverse complement strand
GTCTTTGAATCATGACTCCCCTATTACAGTTTAGAGTGTCAATAGCATATTTTTATGATCAGTCAGTGTTGTTGGGTTTTGAACACTCGATACTTATATGTTTTACATGATTTTAGATTTTCAAGTAATAAGTTAGCTAAGCCATGAATCTTTTCATTATACTCAAATATTTATGATCACGATGAGCACGATCAGAAATAATGTTAAGTTAAACTTAGTTCAATTCAGTTGGGAATAGGATTTAGCACCGAGCGAACACAAGGATGGGGGCTCACCTGCCAGTATAGGGTGTGACCTTTATTAGCAGTCCCTAAGTTCCAAAACTACGTAGCCAATGTAGGTTTGAGATGTCTTCCTGCCAATCAAGGGTTGACGCATATCTCATGAGAGCACCTTCTAGTAGAAGGTTACTCTCTAGTCCTTTGGGACACTAGTTTAGTGGATACAGACAGCCAGTGTTAGTACCTATGGCACGGTACTGGCATCCTTCCAAATAGGGTTACAAGTTTGATCTCGATTTGCTCAGATTAGGATATGTCGGTTATATAATACCTTCCACAATTTCAGTCAGTATCTCAGAGTATCTTAGCTCAGGTTTGCTTGACCAAGCATACAGATTTCCAGTTACTTAGTTATACAAATTTAAGCCCTTCAGCTTACAAATTACTCCAGTATCATTTTTATGCTTGGTCTTGCATTCTCAGATATTACATGTTCATGCATGCATGTTCAGTCACCTCATGCATTTTAGCCAATCCTCATCTCATATACCAGTACATTCAAGTACTGACTGTATGCTTTTTTTTTCGCTATGTTGTCTTATAGCATAGGCTCAAACACTCAGTTTCCCAACCATTCTTAGACAGCTCAAGATTACTCAGCTGCAGCAGTGGTGAGTCCTCATCCATTGAGGACATTATTTATTTATCCTAGTTATTTCAGTATTTCCTTATGTTCAGTTAGTCGAAGTTAGTTGGGGGCTTATCCCATCAACTCTTCATGATGTTTAGAGGCTTTCAGACAATCAGTTAGACAGTTAGATATGTCATTCAGTAGTATCAGTTCCTACAGATATATAATTTGGTTTTTAGTATTTTATTAGTTGATGACACATCTCAATATTTGGATTTATCGTATCCTATCAGTTTACCGACCTCTCATATGTTATATTACTATATTACTTAGTTCTCGCAGCATATACTAGCTCATGGGTTAACTTGTGGTCACTTGTGGTAGTAAGCATCGTTGTCGCAACACCTTACTTTTTTTCACAAAAGATCCCAAGCTCCTCTAAAAACTTCAAATATGGAATCTACTCACCAAACCAAAACAAACAACACCCATATTGACTACTTTTGGTTCGAGGTTAAAACGGACCCCTAAAACGGGTTTACAAAAAGGAAGGGCAAAATCGTAACTTTACTTCAAAAACGTGTTCTCCATATTTCTATGAATCTACAGATGAAAAGTCGTCAAATTAAGTAAAAAAATGAGGTTCAAATCGAGGTAAAATCAATTTTAAGATTTATAGGGTAAAATCTTTGAAATTTGGGTTAAAATTAAGAATCAGAGTTATTTTGAAAGTTAAATTGATGAAAAACTAGTAATTATAAGATAAAAATATTATTCAAGTGAAAAGAAGTGAAATTTGGATTTAAAATCAAGCCCTAAGTTTTTTGGAGTTTAAAAAATTAATCAAGAAATTACTTAGAAAATAGTAAATTCTTACCTTAAATTCATTATAGAATCAAGAATTAGATGTTAATCTACCTATCCAAACTCCCACAAGCTTCACTTATAAGCTCCCAAACTATTTTAAGGTTTAACTCCCAAAAAGCAAGATGAAAATGAACAAAAATAGGCCCAAAACTGCTCCTTTTTATTGCGGATTTTCTGCACAGATATAGCTGAAAAGCTGATTTTTTAAGTAAATTCTGACTTTGACGGGGTGTCCGAAATTCATTCGGGGTCCGATATATGCAAAAAAACTATGCAACAACACTAAATTGGAAGTTCTGGATGCTTTGGCGAAATCGTATTTTCAAGAAAATATTATTTTCAAAAAATTGACCCCCGAAATCTGAAATCACAATTTCCAAACAGAGGGTCGAAATGAGATTTAAAAACTGCAAAAATCACACCAACTATGTTATCACCTTTAAATCGACATTTTGAATCTGCTGGTGAAGTTAGATTTTCCATCCGTGGTCGTTTTGACCAAATGTGGGTCTCACGCCCATATTTTCAATTTTCCAACTTTTTAATCAATAGGTCAAAATGAGCTCGGGTGCACCCGAAACCAAATCAAAGGTCTACCTAGCCTAAAATTGATATTCCAAAACTATTGGTGCAGTCCGTTCAGCCATCCGTCACATAGATCAAAAGATATCCCCATAAGTCTAAAATAAGGCTCTCTAAGCCATTAAAAACCACAATATCGCATAAATGGTACCAAAATGCATTGAAAACCATGACAATCACTTTCATACCCCAAAAATATCGTAATCCAACTACGAGGAGGGGTAAAATATTCAAATCACATAAAATCACATATTTTATCAAATTTTTAGATTGTTACATCATTCATCACTAAAAATCTAGTTCGTCCTCAAACTAAGGCAAAGAAATACATGAATAAATGAAGAGCTGGGGATAGGAACTACATATATCAGACTTAACCTCCAAAGTAGCCTCATCTACAAGTTGATGTCGCCACTGAATCTTAACCACAGGGATAACTCTAGAGCGCAATCACCTAATATCCCTCTCTAAAATGGAGACGACAGCTCAACAAAGGGCAATTGCTCCTCTAATTGAACTGACTACCAACGAATGACATGAGACTCATCATGAATATAGCAGCGAAGTATAGAAACATGCAAAACTAGATAAACATCTGATATATCAAGGGGAAAAGCTAACTCATAAGCCACATCACCAATAATTTGAAGAATCTTAAATGGACCAATATACCAAGGGATAAGCTTGCCCCTCTTTCCAAACCTCATCACACCCTTCATGGGTGAAGCTCAAAGGAAGACATGATCACCAACACCAAAACTCGAGGCACTAAGTCCACAATCAGCATAGCACTTCTGCCTACTCTGAGTCACTCTAAGCCTATCTTGAATGACCTGGACTCTATCCAAAGACTCATGAAACAAGTCTGTACCTCGAGGTCTCACCTCTAAAACATCAAACTAACCAACTTGGGAGCGACAAAGCCTACTAGACAATGCCTCAAAAGGAGCCATATCATTACTAGAATGGTATTTATTATTATATGCAAACTTTAGTAAAGCCAAATGTTTCTCCCATAGGCTACCAAAATTTATCAAGCATGCGCGGAGCATATCCTCCAAAACCTAGATAGTTCGTTCTGACTGGCCATCTATTTGGGGGTGAAACATTATGCTAAGATCAACCCAAGTACCCAACTCACCCTGAAAAGTATTCCAAAAGTGAGACTTGAACATAAGACCTCAATCTAAAATAATGGACACCAGCATACCATAAAGATGCACAATCTCATGAATTTAGATATAGGCCAACCTCCCGGCACTGATTCAGACCTAAACTAAAATAAAATGAGCTAACTTAGTCAATAGATCCACGATGACCCCAACACTGTTAGAACCATGAGATGTATGAGGCAAACCAGTAACTAAGTCCGTAGTGATCCATTCCCACTTCCACTCTGGAATAGGTAACCTCTGAAGCAATCCACCAGATCTTATATGCTTAGCCTTCATCTACTGACAATATAGGCAATAAGCTATAAAATCTGCTATATCTCACTTCATACCACTCTACAAATAGTACTGAATTAAATCAAGATAAATCTTAGTCACACTTGGATTGATAGAATATCTGGAACAACAGGTCTCCTTTAAGATCAACCTAATCCAATCACCTAATCTCAACACAAAAATTCAGCCCCCAATCCTCAAAAGTCCATCTGAATCAAGTGAGGCTTCCTTATCCTTCCTACTCAACACATTATCTTGAATCAACCTCAATTCAACATCCTCAAATTAATGATCTCGAATCTACTCCATCAAAGAAGATCTAGCCTCCATAAATGACAAAACACGCTAAGGTGTCAAAATATCAAGTCAAACCATCTGGTTAGCTAGAGAACGCACCTCTAAGGTCAAATGTTTCTCCAGGGTCAAAAGATGTGCCAAGCTACCCATGATAATCAACTTCTATCTCAAGGAATTTTCAACCATATTATCCTTACTTGAATGGTAGAGAATAGTCAAGCCTTAATCCTTAAGCAACTCAAGCAAATGACACTGCCTCATATTAAGATCTCGCTGGGTAAAAAGTTACTGAAGGCTATATTGATCTGAGAAGATCTCATAACGGACTCCATACAAGTAGTGTCTCCATAATTTCAAGGTAAAAACAATTGCGTACAACTCCAAATCATGAGTAGGATAATTCCTCTCATGAGGCTTCAATTGATAAGACACATATGCAATCACCTTGCCCTCTTGCATTAACACACCACCTAACCCAATACTTGAAGTATCATAAAAGATGGTAAAAACCATGTCCTCCTTAGGAAAAGCTAATATAAGAGCTGAAGTTAACAAGTCCTTGAGCTTCTAAGCGTCAGACCGTTAGAAAAAATCTTCTTCTGCGTCAACTTTATCAACAGAGCTGCAATAGAAGAGAAACTGTAATGACTCAAAATCACCTCCTGAGATGTCACACGGTGCTTAAAGCTACAAGTAGCCCTAACCTAACCCTTTGAGCCAGTTTTTACTAACAACACTCATTTCAACATGAAATAATTCAAACACTAGCATAGTCATACCATATGAAAGGAGATACAGAGAAAATGCTTGATCCCAATGACCAAGCAATACCAGAAACCTCAATACAACCACAATATGATAACTAGTTTGACAAAGCCTCTACTAATTCATGACCCAACTGACTCAAAATGAATTGGAACTAATAACATAATCTCTCAAAATATAGAGATATCTGAATATAGGTCCTCAAACTATGAGGACT
Source organism: Capsicum annuum (assembly GCF_002878395.1). NCBI lineage: Eukaryota > Viridiplantae > Streptophyta > Magnoliopsida > Solanales > Solanaceae > Capsicum > Capsicum annuum. The sequence continues at coordinate 62,689,095 of NC_061118.1, read as the reverse complement.
CACCATTGTAGAAATATAGATAGAGGTACTCGAAAATCACTAACAAGGTTAGTACTGAGCATTTGAAACTACATTATAAGACAATGTATCACATAAACGTATATATAAATCAGCACTTAGGAATGTACTGAGTATGTGGGGGTGCATGCATTTATATAAAACAACATCAATACTCTTTAATCAAATTATGCATGTAACAAGTAATGAGTCACATGGCTTGAATGAGTATAAAATATAAATCTTATAAATCATGTAAAATGGAACATGTAACACAATCTCGTAAGTCATTTTACTTTCAGCTTTGAAATTTTTACTCTTCTTTTATTCTCATTACTCAAGGCTAAAGGAAACTTTAAGCAATACCTTCAACTCATGCATATGTCTCATGGAGAGTAAAACTTCTTCAATACTCAAGAACTCAAAACTCTTTTGAACTCAGATACTTGGAATTTGAAATCATATAACTTTGGAACATACTTGAAGGCATTTAATTCATGTTAGGAAAATGTCTCATTTCAAGCTTTAGGGAAAAATACTCATACCAAGGGAAAGTATCTTAGTTTTAAAGAAAAATATGTTATCTCAAAGCTTAAGTTTTAAGAGAAATATTCTATCTCAATGGAAAATAATTTAGTTTAGGGAGATTCCCTTAACCGACATAAACATACGAGTTACATGGAGTCCAACATTTTGTCCTTCTAAGGAAGTGACCTCACATTGGGGAGAGGCGGCATACTCTTGCCAGGGAGTATAACCTAGATCTAGTGATCACTAAACAAACTTGGCCTCAGGACCACTATCAACTCGGCCTTAGGACTAATGATAATCATAAACTTAGCCTCAGGTCCAACCTATGGTGGCACGTAGTTTTGGGGTAAGAAACCATAGTAACTTACCCGCTTGGTGCTAAATACTACTCTCTTTAGATTATTTGTGCTCATCTTGTAAAAATACACTTTTCAAAATAATCCCATGGTTCACCACATACCTAATAATCAAATTTGTACTCTCATTTAGGAAAGTGGATTTCAAAGCTCAATGACCATTAGGTCAAAGCATTTTTCAACAATCTCAGAATACTCAAATCATGGGTGCTTATAGCATAATAGTTCATAAATTTATAAGTTTCAAGTGGGGCTTAATAACCCATAATTCAATGTTAAGTTAAAAATCATCAAAAGCATAATAGATAGCATATAGATTCATAACCCATGGAGAAATCTGGAAATTTCAGTAATTTGTCTCAAAATCTCAATATACTTATATACTTCAATATCTCAAAAATTTCAACTATTAACTTCTCAAGGATTAAAATCATGGGGTATAGACCTAGCTATAATTTCTCAAGAAAATAGTAAAAATCATTTCATTAGACTCTCAATTCATGGGAAACATCAAAACGTTGCAACCAATAACAATAGGTGAAAACCCCCAATTCAAATTCATGTAAAATTTCATAAATTGGAGAGAATTATAGTTTAAATAGGCCTTTGGGCACAAGGGTGAAAGGATTACACTTGTTCAAAACCCCACATACCTTGAATTAGAAGCTTTGGATGAACTCTCACTTTTGGGACTCTATTCGTACTCTTGAATGAGGGTTCTTGAAGTCCTTGACTTGGGAACCTTGAATCTTGACTCAATTAAGAAAATATATGGTGGATTCTTGAGATTCTTGGAAGAGGTTTTGGATACTTAGGATTTTTGTTAAGAGAGAACTTGACAAAAACTTCATAGTATGCTTGTAAATGACCTTGATTTGGTGTTTTCATGGTTTAATAGGCTTGAAAAAAGTCCAAACTGCCTTTTTTAACTTCTATACGAAGCTGGAAAAATTGAATTGGGAACCCATTTATATGGACCACCGCAATACGCCACTATTGTGGTGGATCACTGGAAATTTACAAATGGGAATCTGGTAGTCACCACGACGCAGAGCCATCATGTTATCCAACTAGTTGGGACCTGGAACTGCAGCGCGACGTATCACAATTGTACCAGGCCACTGGCAATTGACTATTGGAAAATTGGGGTCCTCCGCGATGTGTCTCTATCACAGAGTTCCATTAGAAATAGACAACTGTAAAATAGACCCTCTTCGCGACGAGCCAAGCACTTAAATGACGCTGTTTTACAAGTAGGACTTAAATTAGCCATAACTTTTTATTCGGGTGTCGAATTTGGGTAAATCTTATATCGATAGAAAGCTTATCAAATTTCCCATTGATTAAAAAGCCAAAATTAGAGAAATTCTATTTGGATAACATTATACTCACTTAGGAAGTCACTTCTCAATCTTTTTAGGCCGGAATCACGCCTCACTTAACACGCCTTAAGGTTTATTTTATGATAGAATTTCGCAGGGTCTTTCATTATCTCCTCTTTGGAAAAATTTGTCCTCGAATATGACTGGTTAGACTAGGAACACATAAAAAATAGAGTACACATAGCTGAATCTCTCTAAACTTTTGAATGCCTCAGAAATTGCAAGAACTCATGTAAGAATAGTTACATAGCTTAACATTAGATTAGAAGGGCTGAATTAAGAAAGAATAATACCTTCATATTAATTTGAACTTACGGAAAAGAGGTGTGGGTACTTGGCTCGCATGTGTGCTTATACCTCCCAAGTAGCACACTCAACAGATTGGTTCCACCACAAAACTTTGACCAAGGGAACTTCTTTGTTCCTTAGTCTACAGATCTATGATGTGTGAGCAGATGCTAACAATTTTGAGGCTTTTAACTAAGAATAATTGCAAAGTCTTAAACAACTTTTGTCATTTTTGATTGTTTTATGTTTAATTTTATAGTAGGAGCTGATATGATAGAGAACCAACAAGAATGGAAGCAAAGAAGTTGAAATCTAAAGAAATCTGAAGAAAAGAATGGCTAACGACATTTCTGATAAGTCGTCAGCCTCGTGTTAAGCTATCAGCTTTATCGTCAGCAGTAGACAGAGAATTAGCCTAAGTTGAAAGCTGTGATGACATTTTGTGATAGGTCGTCAAGGGCTTGATAAGCTATCAAGAATATCGTCAGCCTAAGGAAGCACAGGAGAAATCAAGCAGAACCTTGACGGTATTTTGTGATAGGTCATCAAGAAGCTAATAAGTCATCAAGATTGTCGTCATCCTTAAGCAGGAAGAGCCAAAACTGAAGAAGGAGTTGACGACATTTGTAATAAGTCATCAGCCTCCGGATAGGCTATCACAAATGTCGTCACATAATTCGAGGGATTTTTGAAATTTTATTATTCAATTTTCATATTTAGGGCGAACTATTTAAAGCCTTGTTTAGGGTTTTCTTGGAGAGGCGGGCACATTGTGTTTTCATAATGCTTTGATATTTTTTCTCTCTAATTTCTTGGCTTAAAGAAACAAATACTTTGAAGAGATTATCATTATTTTGGGATTTCCTTTCTGATCTAATCTGTAATTCACTAGTTATTCTTCTTCTTGAGGTAAGTTTAACTTTCAAAGTATGAATACAACTAGTTGCTTTTATTTTAGCATTATGAGTGGTTAAATTCTATTAACCTAAAATATGGGATCTAGGGTTATGTCTTGATAAATTGCTAAGTGATTAGGATTCGAAATGTGGTAGGACTTCTTGATAATTTTGAGGTTTTAATTAACGTTTGTTGGTTGCAAACAATAGATAAAACCCACTTTGATTTTCTTGATGAAGAAATCAAATATACTAGGAAGTGAATTACCAACAGGTACTTAGAAATACTTCGATTAATAATCAGCGTTGTAACAAGGTTGGTTAACTTGAGGTAAAATCTGGGCTGTGAATATAAATTCCCTAAGTCTGAGAGGATTAGGTAATTAAATTCTTAAGTAGGTTAAGAGACATTTAGGCATAACTTTGATAAATATTACTTTTTGTCCTATCTACTATGAGAATATTGAACTACTATTAGCATCTGTCAAGCACCGAAATCCCTAGTGAACATAATTCTGGATTTTCATAAACTCTTGATTACAAACACTTAAGTTAAAGTGACCAACAATTTATCGGCTAATCTCCAAAACCCCCCATTTTTTCTTTTTGTATCATCTATTTGAATTCAACTTGTAGATATAATCTCAAATTAGTTTAATCGCCACTCATATTGTTCCTTGTGGATTTGACCCCGACTCCAAAAGTTGGGTAAATATATTAACGATGACCGCCTTGCACTAAATTTAAGTGTAAGTTGAGCATTATAAAGAATGGCGCCGTTGTAGGGGAACAATTTGGTGTATTGAGTTGGTTTGGAATTTTAGCCTACTTGCTTGAACTCAAACTTGTAAATATTTATTTTTAGTTTTCTTTTATTTCTTGTGTTAGGTAGATTTTTATTTTAGTTTACTTATTACTATGTCATCATGGAATGAACATGAGCTTGGTGGTTGAAAATCTTATCTTGATAATCTATGTCCATATTTTGATCGACCTCTCTTTTGGCAACATTGTAGATATGATACTCTGAGAGAGATGTGTGCACCATCTACATCCTACCGGGAGTATGATTGTTCTTTATGTGGTGGTCAATATAGACATTGGAGTGATTGCCCAAATTACCCCTCCCCCCATTGTTCTAACCTAAATTCTAGTTCTTCTTATGATTTTTATAGGTCTTTTGGTCAAAAAAGAAAAGAACAAAGCACCAGAAAGAGTGGCATTGAAGCGATGCTTCAACTAATGTTTGATCGTATAGACACAATAAATTATATCATATGTGACATATGACAAGACATTAGGGCATTTAACAAGAAAAGAGAAAGGATAGGGGAGATGGATATCGAGGTTAGTCATCCAAAGCATTCTTCTACATTATGTTTAGATGATATCTTATATGTGGAATCATTTAGACTAATCGAAGAGGGGAAAGAAGAGGAGCAAGAATCCTATAGTGATATTGAGCTGGATGTTGAGCAACCCTTGGTGATTTCCCAACCAATCGAACCATTCATGAATGAAGATGTCAAAGATGAGGAAATGGTACTAGATTCAAAAGAAAAAATCAAGCATAATTCTTGTGAAGATTCTAGTCCATTTCGTAGTAAATATACTATTATGGATGCTACTCCGAAATTGAGAGTTAGTCCTCATTCGAACCACTTTTCAACATTACACTTGGTAGATATGATGAAAGTGGAATCACCCAAGCAAATGATGAATTTTAAAAATAAGGAAGAAAATTCTAACATTTTGGAGTTTATCATTCCAAAAGTGTATACTACAACCCCAATCTTGAAGGCCAAGAAGCTTAAAGATCGATGTCTATTTAGTGGATTTTTAAAATCTTTGCTATTGCCTAATGAACCCATTTGAAAGTTCGATGAAAATTGGGCAAGCGGTTCAAGTATTCGAAGTGGCATGATAGAACATTCCTTATCATGCCCTCACATTTGCCCAACGAACCTAAAAGATTTAAAGATCAAAAGATGGGCCGATAATTGAAATCATCAAATTGGAGGGATAAATGATGTCTAAATATTGTGGTGTCGCGACACTAAATTAGGTACTTCTTGGGAGGAAATCCAAGGTATTTTGTTATTTGTATTCATATTATGTGATTGACATCAGATCTTCACACCCATGGTGCCACAGGTATGTTTCTAACACTCTCATTTTGGTTTAATGCATTGGGGACATTGCATGATTTTGAGTTGAGGGTAGAGCTACTTGTGGGTGTTGATGTCCTCTTGGGGTTTTTGTTGCAGTGTCTCTTTTCTCTGGAGTCTTGGTCCTTGTAAAGCCAATATGTTTAGGCGTATTGTGTTTGTTTTGTGATTTGTTATAGTTAATTGGGGGGAAAATAAGTATCTAGGATAGTTGAGATATTTTTATGAATTATTCTTGGAATGATAAATACCTCTCAAATTGTCTATCTAGTAACTATGTGATGAGCATCTATATGTCACTATTGTGAATCTTTTTATAGCTTTAGTATTAGGGACATGATAATCACTGCTAACAATTGAATGAACCGAATGGGTAGTAGCTTGTGATATACCTTTGTGCCATTGTGTGTGAGATGCTACCTAGTCCTGTTGTGTGTTAAATCTAGAACTTGTCTGGTTGGTCTTGCCTTGGTTGTAGGATAACGGTTAGGAAAGGATCATACGTGGTTGTTGATATCAGTCCACTTTTAGCCTAAATGACCTTCCATGTGTGAATAATATCCCTTGATCCTGATTTTGAGCCTGAATGCCTATTCTTTTTATTATACCTATCATCTTCCCATTTGTATCACAATGAACCTGTTTTGGTCTTGATCCTCCTTGGATATTATGCACTTTGACTTAAGCAAATAGCCTAAGTTGAGGGTGACTATCATAGGGGTGCGTGATGTAAAGTGAATATAAAGAAGGGTAACAAAAAAAATATATATCTATATATGCAAGGCTGGGTGTGGTAGAAAAAGAATGAGAAAAGAAAAGTTGTGCAAAAGAGAAAATGATTGATTAAATGACCACACCCATCCTGAATTTGCTTAATCAAGAAAGGGAGAAATAAGGTAAAGGTTGATAAGTGAGACCCCCCAAAAAAATAGTGTAGTGCCAAAGAGGTTTAGTTACTTTAAATATCCTTGTGTATCATACCAGCCCCAATCCTACATTACAAACTGAAGAAAAGTCCTATAGAGATCCTAACTTAACTGTCTGAAAGCTTTGGTAATGAAAATAAAGGCAAGATTATGGTTTTTTGCTACAATAACTGGAACTTCTTACTGAGAGTGAGTGTCTCTTGACCGTCCCTACATTTACATACTTGATTTCATATATGAGTGGGGAGGGACTACTTTGTTGTAAGGGCGCATCGGTTGCATTGCTAGTTGCCTACTTCTTTGGGTAGTGTAATTTGTATATAGGCATGCTTATTGTTGCTGAGTTGATGCCATATCTTGATTCCTTTCTATCATATTTTTTATCTTTATGGATATACACAGATGGGATTAAAGTGATTGAAAATGGAGAGGGTAATGTGTTTTGAACTAAAATTGATGATCTACTATCATAGGTATCTTATGTATCTCTTGGTTAAGCATCGTAATGTTGTGTTTTAGTTACTTGAGGACAAGCAATTGTTTTAAGTTGAGGGTGTTGATGTGTGAGCAGATGCTAACACATTTGAGGCTTTTAACTAAGAATAATTGCAAATCTTAAGAAACGTTTGTCATTTTTGACTGTTTTATGTTTGATTTTGCAGTAGAGGCTGATATGATAGAGAACCAACAAGAATGGAAGCAAAAAAGTTAAAATCTGAAGAAATCTAAAGAAAAGTATGGATGACGATATTTGTGATAAGTCCTCATCCCCGTAATAAGCTATTAGCTTCATCGTCAGCAGTACACTGAGAATTGGCCTAAGTTGAAAGCTATGATGACATTTTGTGATAGGTCGTCAAGGGTTTGATAAGCTATCAAGAATATCGTTAGCCTAAGGCAGCATTGGAGAACTAAAGCAGAGACTTGATGACATTTTGTGATGGGTCATCAAGAAGATGATAAGTCATCAAGATTGTCATCAGCCTTAAGAAGGAAGAGCCAAAACTGAAGAAGGAGTCAACGACATTTATGATAAGTCGTCAGCCTCCTGATAGGCTATCACAAATATTGTCACCTAATCTAAGGGATTTCTGAAATTTTATTATTTTGTTTCCTTATTTAAGGTGAACTATTTAAAGCCTTGTTTAGGGTTTTCTTGGAGAGGCCCGCACATTGAGTTTTCACGATACTTCGATATTTTCTCTCTCTAATTTCTTGGCTTGAAAAAACAATTACTTTGAAGAGATTATTATCATTATTTTGGGATTTCCTTTGTGATCTAATCTGCGATTCACTAGTTATTATTCTTCTTGTGGTAAGTTTAACTTTCAAAGAATGAATACAACTCGTTATTTCTATTTTAGCATTATGAGTTGCTAAATTCCATTAACCTAAATTATGGGATCTAGGTTTAGGGCTTGATAAAGTGATAAGTGATTAGGATTCGAAAGGTGGTAGGACTTCTTGATAATTCTGAAGTTTTAATTAACTTCTGTTGGTTGAAAACAATAGATAAAACCCACTTTGATTTGCTTGAGAAAGAAATCAAATATAGTGGGAAGTGAATTATCAACAGGGTCTTGGAAATAATCTTTCTAATCATCTGTTCTGTAACAAGGTTGGTTAACCTGAGGTAAATTTGGGCTATGAATATAAATTCCCTAAGTCCGAGAGGATTAGGTAATTAAATGCTTAAGTAGGTCGAGAGACATTTAGGCATAACTTCGATAAAGATAACTTGTTGTCCTATCTACTGTGAGAATCTTGAACTTCTATTAGCATCTGTCAAGTACCAAAATCCCTAGTGAACATAATTCTAATTTTTCATAAACTTTGATTACGAACACTTAAGTTAAAGTGACCAAAAATTTATTGGCTAATCTCGAAAACCCCCATTTTATCTTTTCGTATCATCTGTTTGAATTAAACTTGTAGCTATAGTCTCAAATTAGTTTAATCGCCACTCACATTGTCCCCTGTAGATTCGACCTCGACTCCAAAAAGTTTGGTAAATATATTGACGACGACTGCCTTGCACTAAATTGAAGTGTAAGTTGAGCGTTATCAATCTAATAATCTAAGATCATAACAGGAATCTCATCGAAGGAAAGACCTTTCTGAATATCAGCACTCTCTGAGGGATCCACTACAACGGAATCACTAATATTCTTTATAAGCATGGAGACATAAAAAACTGGATGAACAGCTGACAACTCTACGGTCAACTCAACCTCATAGGCCACCTTACCAACACGGATCAAGACTCTATATGGGCCAACATAACAAGGACTAATCTTCCCCTTTTTACCAAACCTTTTCACCCCTCTCATGGGAGAAATCTTCACTTATACCAAATAACCCACTTCAAACTCAAGATATTTTCTCCTCATATCGGCATAAGACTTTTGACTACTCTGGGCAGTCTTCAGCCTCTCTCTAATCAACTTAACTTTCTCCATAGCTTGAAACACTACTTCAGTCCCAATCATGGCAGTTTGACCCATTTCAAACCAACCTATGGGTGATCTACATCTCCTACCATATAAGGCATCAAATGATGCCATCCCGATGCTAGCATGGCAACTATTATTATAGGCAAACTCTATCAATGGCAAATTTTTATCCCAACTACCTTTGAAATCAAGAGCACATGCCCTTAGCATATCTTCCAAGGTCTGAATGGTCCTCTTAGCCTGACCATCTATCTGCGGATGAAAAGCGGAACTCTAAAGAACTTGGGTACCAAGACCCTGTTGAAATGCCCTCCAAAACTGAGAAGTCAATTGAATGCCCATATCCGAAATGATGGACGAGGGAACTCCTTGCAGCCTGACTAACTCCCGGATATACAATCTAGCATAACCCTCAGCTGTATAAGATGTATGCATGTGTAAGAAATGCATAGACTTAGCCTATCTGCAACAACCCAAATAGAATCATGATGATGACGCGAAAGAGGTAACCCGGTCACGAAGTCCATATTCACCACCTCCCACTTCCAAGTGAGTATACCAAACTCTTGTATCACACTACTAGGTCTTTGGTACTCTACCTTAACTTGTTATCACGTTGCACACTTTGCTATGAATTCAGCTATATACTTCTTCATACCATTCCACCAATAGATTCCCACAAGTCGTGGTACATCTTGGTAGTACCGGGATGAATACAATACCGCGCGTCATGTGCTTCAGCATAATTCTTTGCTTCTGATCATCAACACATAGAAAATAAAATCTACCTTGCAATCTCAGTACACCATCTCCCTCTTGAGAGAAAACCTCTACCTTTTGGACCTTAACTGCCTCCGTCAGTCTGACCAAACTAGGATCTCTATCTTTCTTCTCCTTTACTTCCGAAACTAAAGAGGATTCAGATATACTTTGCACCAAAGTACTTCCCTCAGCTGAATCAAGCAACCTAACACCCAAGCTTACCAAATATTGCACATCACATGCTAACTCTTTCTTACCTTCCTCTATATGGGTAATACTATCCATAAAAAATCTGCTAAGGGCATCCGCCACTACGTTTGCCTTGATCGGGTGATACAATACACTCATATCATAGTATTTTAACAACTCCAACTACCTCCTCTGCCTAACATTCAACTCCCTCTGGGTAAACACATATTACAGGATCTTACGATCAGTAAACACATCAACATAAACACTATAAAGATCGCATCTCCATATTTTCAAAGCAAAGACCCCAGCAACTAACTCAAGATCATGGGTTGGGTAATTCTTCTCATACGGCTTTAACTGTCTAGAGGCGTAGGCTATAACCTTACCTATTTGCTTCAACACACAATCCAAACCAATTTTAGAAGAATCACAATACACCACAAAATCGTCTGTACCATCAGGGAAAGTCAACACAAGGGCTGATGTAAGTCGAGTCTTCAACTCCTAAAAACTCTTCTCACAGGAATCTGACCACTGGAACTTAACTTTTTTTTGGGTCAACTAGGTCATGGGAGATGCAATAGAAGAGAAACCCTTAACAAAATAATGGTAGTAGCCAGCAAGACCCAAGAAACCCTTAATGTCCGATGGGGAGATAGGTCTAGGCCAATTTTTCACTGCTTCTGTCTTTTGGGGATCAACTCTAATACCTTCGGCTGAAATGATATGACCCCTAAAGGCTGTAGACCTTAGACAAAATTCACATTTACTGAATTTGGCGAACAACTGGTGATCTGTGAGGGTTTGTAAAAGAATTCTAAGATGATCTGCATGATCATGCTCACGGTGGGAGTAGACAAGGATGTCATCTATGAACACTATGACAAACACATCGAGATATTTCTTGAACACTCTATTCATGAGGTCCATAAAGGTGGATGGGGTATTGGTTAGCCTGAAGGACATGACTAGAAACTCAAAGTGACCATAGCAGGTTTGGAAGGCTGTCCTTGGAATATCACATTGCCTCACTTTAAGTTGATGATAGCCGGATCTAAGGTCTATCCTGGATAAATAACTTGCACCTTGCAACCAATCAAATAGATCATCAATTCTCGGAAGAGGATACTTATTTTTGACTATGACCTTGTTAAACTGATGATAGTCAATGCACATATGCAAAGAACTGTATTTCTTTTGCATGAATAAGATAGGTGTACCCCAAGGAGAAATATTGGGCCTTATGAAACCTTTGTCTAAAAGATCTTTGAGTTGCTCTTTCAACTCCTTAATCTCAGTAGGTGCCATATGGTATTGCTGAATAAAAATAGGCCGAGTATTGGGAAGAAGGTCAATCCCAAATTCTATCTCTCTATTAGGAGGTACCCCTGGGAGATCTTCCAAAAAACCATCTGGAAACTCATTAACAATATCGAATGACTGAATAGTAAGAGCCTCGAACTTAGTGTATTTGACTCCAACTAAGTGATAGATGCAACCTTTGGATATTAGATTTCTGGCTTAGAGATAGGAGATAAAATGACTCTTGGGAGATACTGAACTCCTAAACCACTCAAAAGTTGGTTTATCAGGAATCTAAAACTTGACCACACGGGTACGACAGTCTATAGACTCATAAAAAAAATGAAGCCAATCCATACCCAGAATAAGGTCAAAATCCACCATGTCTAACTCTATTAAATCTGCAATTATGAGTCTATGAAGAATAGTAATAGGATAATCTCTATACACTTGTTTCGCAATAACTGACCCCCTGACGGGTGTAGAAACAAGGAAAGGCGCAGTAATATTTTCGAGACTAATTTTGAAATTCATAGCTATAAGAGAGACTTGACCCGCGGTCCAACAACATATAGACATCAAGGCAAAAGACACGGAGCATACCGATAACAAAATCGGGAGAGGCCTCCTGCTCCTGATGGAATCGTAAGGCTTAGAATCTATTCTAGAATTGGCCGCCTACAGTGCTGGATAAAGTGCCCTGAACAGGGGCGGCACGAGGTACAGGAGTTGGTGTACTAGTAGACGGTGCCGGAGGTTGGGCATCTCTTTTCCCTTGTCTAGTATGAGGACAATATCTAAATCTGTGACCTGCTTTCCACAACCAAAACAATCCTCAGATCTACGAAATACTCATCGGGATGATCCCTACCACACTTAGCAGAAGGAGGATAACGGGACTTGTTACCAACACCATTCTGCAACCTACACATAAAAGATCTGCCCCTTTGCTCCTACCTGCTTCTACGTGTAGAAGTACTAGATGATAAAGGCGCTGGCATAGACGGACATCTCTGAAACTAAGGGTGGTTACCTCCATTGAACCTAGGCTGGCTGAACTCATGCTGCTAAGATCTAGACCTCTTGTTACCCCTAACTCGATCCATCTCCCTAATCTTATCCGCCTCTATTTGTTGGGCATGCATCATCAACCTAGGCAGATCCAGATCCCTATGCAGTATCATAATCCAACACTTCTTCATTACTAACCCAGAAACACCGGTCACGAACTTGCTCATACTAGCCCGGGTATCAGAAATTAAATCAGGAGCATACTTGGACAACTGGTAGAACTTCAAGTAGTACTCTTTAACAATCATACAGCCCTGCCTCAAGTTCATAAGCTCCTCAATCTTTTCTTCCCTCATCTCAAGAAAAAAGACCTTGTCTATGAATATATCTTAGAATACCTACCAAGTCATAAGAGTAGCATCCTCACCTCTACCCTTCCTCCATAATACAACCTAGTTATAAGCTATGTCCTTCAACCTGTAAGACGCCAACTCAACACTTTCTTTCTCAGAAACATGCATCACTTGCATAATCTTTCTCACCTCCTCAAGGTACAACTGTGTGTCCTCACCTGCCTTGGACCCATAAAACTCTGGCGGATTCATCTGCATAAAATAGCAGATTCTAGTCGCATCTATATTACCTCCCTGTTGATTAGCAACTGCGGCTTAGTTATTAGCCCGAACATTGGCGGTGACTGCTTGGGCTAACGCCTGAAAGGCCTCCCAAAACTAAGCATGAGACACTATCTCATTCAAAGGATCAACAGGTGGGGGTTGCTCATTATTATTTCCGCAAACATTCGCTCTTTAGAGAGGCATTTTTTCAAAATAGAATAACACGAATTATTATACGAAAGGGACAACTGTAGGTATGATAGAATCCAAAAGAAAGAAACAAATTTTCCTAAAACATCTTGTATCCTCTTACTCATAGATGTGGCGTGCTACACACTGATGATCAAGACTCTACTCAACGCGGCTTGTCAGACTTCCTAAGACTCCTTTAAAAACCTTAGGCTCTGATACCAATTTTGTAAGGACCCAAAATAACCTCCCAGGACGTCACATAGTGCTTCAGGCTACAAGTAGCCCTAAGATAACCCTTTGAGCCTATTTCTACTAATAACACTCATTTCAAGATGAAATAATTCAAACACTCACATAATTATATCACATGAAAGAAGATACAAAGAAAATGCTCGGTCCAAACAACAAAGCAATACCGGAAATCTTAACACAACCACAATCTGATAACTAGTCTGACAAAGCCTCTACTAATCTACGAACTAGAGAGTAATTTGGACAGGTCCCCAACTGACTCAAAATAAACTGGAAATAACAAAATAGTCGCTCAAAATATGGAGATGTCTGAATATAGGTCCTCGAACCATGAGGACTCACCACTGTAGGAATATAGATAAAGGTACTCAAAGTTGGGACTGAGCACCAGAACCTGTATTATAAGACAATGTAGCACGTAGACGTATATGTGGATCAGCACTTGGGAATGTACTGAGTATGCGGGGGTACATGCAGTTATATAGAACAAAATCAATACTCTTTAATCAAATCATGCATGTAATAAGTAATGACTCACATGGCTTGAATAAGTATAAAATACGAAGCTTATAAATCATGTAAAATGGAACATATAACACAATCTCGTGAGTCATTATACTTTCATCTTTGAAATTTGTACTCTTCTCTTATTCTCATTACTCAAGGCTAAAGGAAACTTTAAGCACTACTTTAAACTCATGCATATGTCTCATGGAGGGTAAAACTTCTTCAATTCTCAAGAACTCATAACTATTTTGAACTCAAATACTTAAAATTCAAAATCATATAACTTTGGAACATACTTGAAGGCATTTCATTTACGTTAGAAAAATGTCTTATTTCAAGCTTTAGGGAAAAATACTCATATCAAGGGAAAGTATTTTAGTTTTAAAGGAAAATATGTTATCTCAAAGCTTCAGTTTTTAGGGAAAATATGCTATCTCAATGGAAAATACTTTAGTTTAGGGAGATTCTCTTAACCAACATAAACCATGCGAGTTACATGGAGTCCAACGTTTTGTCCTCCTAATGAAGAGACCTCATATTGGGGAGAGGTGTCATACTCTTGCCAGGGAGTATAAACTAGGTCCAGTGATCACTAAATAAACTCGGCGTTGGGCGTAATATCAACTCAGCCTTAGGCCAAATGATAATCATAAACTTGGCCTCAGGCCCAACCTATGGTAGCACAGAGTTTTGGGGTAAAAAACCATAGTAAATTACCCGCTAGATAGTAAATACTACTCCCTTTAGATTATCAGCGCTCATCTCGTAAAAATCCACTTTTAGAAATAATCTTATGGTTCACCACGAACCCAATAATCAAATTTGTACTATCAAGTAGGAAAGTTGATTTCAAAGCTCAATGACCATTAGGTCAAAACATTTTTTAACAATCTAAGAATACTCAAATCGTGGGTGCTTATAGCACAATTGTTCAAAAAATTGCAAGTCTCAAGTAGGGCTTAATAACCCATAATTCAAACTTAAGTTAAAACTCATCAAAAGCATAATAGATAGCATGTAGATTCATAAACCATGTAGAAATCTAGAAATTTCAGCAATTTGTCTCAAAATCTCAACATACTTATATACTTCAATATCTCAAACATTTCAACTATTAACTTTTAAAGGATTAAAATCATGGGGTATAGACCCAGCTGAAATTTTTTTAGAAAATATGTAAAAATCATGCCATTAGACTCTCAATTCATGGGAAACATCAAAAGCTTGCGACCAATAACAATGGGTGAAAACCCCAATTTAATTTCATGTAAAATCTCATAAATTGCAGAGAATTGTAGTTTGAATAAGCCTTTGGGCACAAGGGTGAAAGGATTACACTTGTTCAAAACCCCACATACCTTGAATTAGAAGCTTTGGTTGAACTCTCTCTTTTGAGACTCTATTCGTTCTCTTGAATGAGGGTTTTTGAAGCCCTTGACATGGAAACCTTGAATCTTGACTCAATTAAGAAAATCGATGGTGGATTCTTGAGATTCTTGGAAGAGGTTTTGGATTCTTAGGGTTTTTGTTGAGGGAGAACTTGAGAAAAACTTCATAGAATGCTTGTAAATGACTTTGATTAGGTGTTTGCACGATTTAAGAGGCTTGGAAAAAGTCAAAAGTGCCCTTTTTAACTTCGGTACGAAGCTGGAAAAATTGAATTGGGAACCCAATTTCATGGGCTGCCGCGATGCACCACTATCGCATTGGCTCACAGGAAATTGACAAATGGGGATCTCGTAGTCACCACGACGTGGAGCCATCGGGTTTTCCTACTAGTTGGGACCTGGAACTTCAGCGCGACGCATCACAATTGTGCTCGGCCACTAGAAATTGACTATTGGGAAATTAGGGTCTTCCTCGATGCGCCTCTATCGTAGAGTTCCACTGAAAATTGACAATTGTCAAATAGACCCTCTCCGCGATGCGCCAAACACTAAAATGACTTTATTTTATGATTAGGACTTAAATTAGCCATAACTTCTTACCTGGGTATGGGATTTGGGAAAATCTTATATCGACGGAAAGCTTATCAAATTTTCCATGTCATAAAATAGTCTAAATTATGGAAACTCTATATGGTTAACACGATACTCACTTAGGAAGTCACTTCTCAATCTTTTAGGGATGGAATCATGCCTCACTTAACACGTACTAAGGTTCATTCTACGAGAGAATTTCATAGGGTATTATAGAAACCATCAATAAAACATTAATAATAGCCTGCTTAGTCAACAAAAATCTGAATCTTGGTAGTTGAAGTAGGTCTAGCCCAATCATGAATTATGAAAATATTGGTTGGATCAACCATAACACCCTTCTTAGTTACCACGCGACCCAAGTAAGAAACAGACTTCAACCAAAACTCGAACGTAGAGAACTTAACATAAAAATTCTCATCCCTTAATCTCTAAAGCACAATCTGCAAATACTCCTCGTAATCAACCTCACTCTTGGAATACACCAAGATATTACCGATAAACACAATAACAAAGGAGCCAAGATTTAATTGAAATACCTGATTCATTCCATGAATGTGGTAGGGGCATTAGTAAACCCAAAAGACATGACCAAGAACTCATAATGACCATATCAAGTCCAAAAAGTTGTCTTTAGAATATTCAAAGCCATAATCCTCAACTAGTGATAACCTAACCTCAAATTAATCTTCAAAAACACTATACCACCCTGAAATTGATCAAATAAATCATCAATGCAAGGAAGATAATACTTATTCATAATCGTCACCTTATTCAACTATCACTAATCAATACACGTCTATATAGACACATTTTTTATTCACAAACAAGATAGGTGCACCCAAGGTAAAGCACTAGATCAAATAAATCCCTTATCTAATAACTCCTATAACTGATCCTTTAGTTCCTTCAGCTTTATAGGGGCCATCCTATAAGGACAAATAGAAATGGGATTGGAGCCTGGCTCAACACCAAGAGCAAAATTAATATCTCGATCTGGAGGCATACCAGGAAAGTTCGTAGGGAACACATCCATAAACTCATGGACAACATGGACAGAATCCAAGTAAGGTAGCAAAACAACATTGGTGTCGCAAATATGACCCAAGTAAGTTAAACATCCCCTCTCAACCAATTTATGATCCTGAACATAAGATATAATCCTTTTAGCACCCGAATAAAGTACACCTTTCCAAGCTATCCTTGGCACAATCGGCAAAGCTAAATTCACAATCTTACCAAAATAATCAAAGACACACGATACGAAGCCAACCAATTCATACACAAAATAACATCAAAATTGACCATATCTAACAAAAGCAATTCAACCAAAGTCTTAAGCCCGGCAAAAGTTACACCACAAGATCGGTGCACCCGATCCACTACTAAAGAATCACATGTCAGGGTATATACACAAATAGGAATGGAAAGAGGCTCACTAACAGAATCAAAACCCAAAGAAAAATACACAGAAAAATAAGAAAAAGTTGATCGGGGATTGAATAATACAGATCCAGGTATAAAACAACCAGGAACGATACCTATAATCACAACATCAGAAGCCTCTACCTCAGGTCTGCCTAGTATAGCATAATAATGACCACGACCACCAGTTGCCTGGGTAACCCCATGACCACTAAATGCTTGAGTGGCCCCATAGCTACTCTTTCAAGCTCTACTACCTCTTTCCCTTCCACCTCTAGTAGCACCTTTACCCTTTATATATGAAATAGAAATAGCTCAAATCACCTGACGGGGATCGTTCTTTACCACATAGCCAATCTCATTGCATATATAGCAATCTCTACGACCAGTATCAATAGGAAAAGGTATAACTGAGCCCGAACAACCACCTTGAACTGTTGAACTAGAAGGTCTACCACCTGAACTCTGTAAAGTCATCTGTAGTGGCCTATTATGGTATCCACAAGAACCTCTAAAATCTCTATCTCAGAGAGACTGACCTCTAAACTCACTAAAGACCTTCTATCATCTTAGTATGATCCATACTCTGGAAAAAAGCCCCAAGCATAACCGTCTAAGATGTAGCCAACTGAAGGGAGATATTGAAACCTTTCATAAACTTTAAAATCTTCTCAAACTCGGTGGGAATGCTATCATAGAAATATCTGGAAAGGGCATGAAAGCATGCCTCATACTCAGCAACTATCACGAAGCCTTACTCTAAATGATCAAACTCATCCCATATTTATCTTAAATTAAAAGGCACATATCTCTCTAAGAAAGCTTCAATGAACTGATCCTAAGTCATCTTGGGAGAATCACGTAGTCTAAAACTAACAAGCAACCTTTACTAATATCTCGCTATATCTATCAACTGATAAGATGTAGTATAAGCCACACTATCTACACAGAAATAGTAAAACACAACTCAGAAGATGTCTTATAGCCTCTCAAAGATAAATATAGACGTCTAAGTGGCGATCCGCAAGACTCTATTAGATATCCCATTCTTACACCATTGAGACCAACGAAACCTGGTTGCTTTGATACCAATTTATCATGATGCCAAAATAAGGGTCATTATGGCACTTGTCGTAGAAACCTTTACAAGTAAGCCTCTCACCTAAACAGATACACATAAGAAAAATATAGAAATACCCCTATGGTAGGGCTTCTAGAATAAAATCAAAACACGTAGATATAATAAAAGTGGAAAGAAATAAATTAACACATGTAACCACAACTTCTAAAACCTGGTGTCAAAGGTGTAAGAGCTACTAATACTATCCAGGAGTTAATACATAAAAAAAATTATTATAAAGAAATAATATATGTCTTCAAATACTAATAAAATCATAACTAATACAAAAAGATAGAGGTGAAATCCGAATGTATGATGTCCAAATGCTACCCTGAGTAATCTAAAGATGCCCAAATTCAAATTTGAGGGGCACCCAAACTTGAAGCTGCACCAAAAGAGTGAAGTAAGAGTGAGTACGATCCACATGTACTTAGTAGGTATCATAGGTCGACCAAGCAAAGTAAAAAATAAATCATACAAACTACACACTAAGGGCATGTCACCTGCAATTAGAAAATGCCCCATAACGGTAGCCCACAACGCTTGCACTAACAATTCTAATATATATCATATATTAAAACAACACACCAAGATAGAACACAAGTATGCATTATGTCACATATAAGTAGAACAAGGGAGAACATGTAGATACAAAATCAGCAAATACAAGGTAAGAAAGGTAATACAAATACATAGATGACAAGTCAATATGGAAACACAACACAAACACAATAAAGTAAGTGCAATGCATATGATGAAGATGATGATTATGATAATGATGCATGAGGTCATCGTACAACCTCTGGGATTGTCGCACAATCCCCGTGTACACCTACAAAAGCTAAAGCTTCCTGACATAGGACCCATGGAGGATTCATCAACCCATATAAAATCCACATATCTCATATCACTTTTCTAGCACATCCCTCGAAAAGTGTTTTGCAAGGTGTTACATTAGCTCCCCCTGACACATACCTAGGGGAGGATTTTAAAAAGGTATTGCTAGTATTTCTCAGATGTTGCCACGGTGGTACCAATATTTTATGAATGAGTACGACTTGAGGATATAATGCTTACAACCAATCACAATGAGTATTTTTACAACAAACCATATGATATATTTTCACAACCAAGAAAATGATATATTTCCAAAACCAATCGCAATGATATATTTTTGCAACCACATGAGCCAATATTAATTTATTATTTTAGTTTAATCTATGAATTCCATGTCTCTTATTCCTATAAATTATGAATATAATCACAATACACCAGTGGTACCATATTAAGAATCTTAACAACACAATGCAGTCATTCACATGTATTCAAGGTTATCTACATCACGTAGGACCCCACATAGTCACACATATCACATAATAACTCAATTTCGATAATTACATCACATTTATACCTCACACGGTTACAACACATAGATATATATTTTTCATATTTAGTTCCCTCCCTTAACATGCATTTTGTACCATCATTTACTATCTAGCCCAGTTTGAAAGAGTTAAGCCATAACCTACCTCGAAATCAAAAACCGATTTGCCACACTTTGAACCTACGACCTTACTTTTCATGAATGATCCCAAACTCTACTAAGAATATAAAATGTAATCCACACTTTAAAACAAAATCAACGACGCTCATACTGATTAATTTTGGTTCGGGGTTAAAGTAGACCCCCAAAATGAATTTTCAAAAAAGAAGGCCAAATTTTTAACTTTATTTTAAAAACGTGTTCCCCATATTTTTAGAAATTTACATATGAAATTCCAAGTCAAATCGAGTAAACAATGAGGTTCAAATAGAAGAAAAAATATTTTTAAGCTTTACTGGGTAAAAAATTTAAAATTAGCATTAAAATCAAGATAAAAATATTATTCAAGTGAAAAGGAATGAAAATTGAGTTTAAAATCAAGCCCTAAGATTTTGGGGGTTTTGAGAAATTAATCATAAAATTACTAAGAAAATAGTGAATTCTTACCTTTAATCTGTAATGGAATCAAGAAATAGATGTTAATCTAGCTATTCAAGATTTATTTTTAAGTTCTCAGACTATCTTAGGTTTTAAATCTCAAGAGACAAGATGAAAAATGAGAAAAAATAGGACCAAAACTGCTGATAATTATTGCAGATTTTTCTGCACAGATATAGCTGAAAACCTGATTTTTTAGTCAATACGGACTTTAATGGGGTGTCCAAAATTTTTTTGGAGTCTGATATATGCAAAGAACTATGCAACCACACTAAATTCGGCATTACAGACGTGTTGACAAAGTTGGATTTTTGAAGAAAATATTGTTTTCAAAAAGTTGACCCCCAAAACCCAAAATCACAATTTTCTAAACCGAGGATCAAAATGAGATTTAAAAGCCATAAAATCGTACCAAATATGTTACCACCCTAAAATCGATATTTTAGACCTTCTAGCAAAGTTGAATTTTCCATCCGAGGTAATTTCGACCAAATGTGGGTCCCACACTCAGATTTCTAATTTTTCAACTTTTCGATCAATAGGTTGAAATGAACTCGAGTGCATCAGAACTCAAACCAAAGGTCTACCTAGCCTAAAATCTATATTCCAGAGCTTCTAGCATAGTTCGCTCAGCCATCCATCACACGAACCAAAAGATATCCCTATAAGTCTAAAATAAGACTTTCGAAGCCATTAAAAACCACAATATCACATAAATAGTACCAAAATACATCAAAAATTATGTCAATTACTCCCACACCCAAGAAATACCATAATTCAACTACAGGGAGGGGTAAAATAGTTAAATCATATAAAATCACAAATTTTACATATTTCCTCATATTTTTAGATCGTTCCATCACCATCTTTTACTTGAGTTTGATATTGAAAAGGTGTGTAAAAGTAAGCATGTTATGAATGGTGTAAGTTTTAAAGTGAGATGTATTAGATCTTATTCAAAGAAGTTTTTTACATTTTTTCAAATGATGAAATCTCTTTTGAGTCATAAACTTGTGGAGAAGTATGCAGATGAGGAACAAGTGTGCAAATGAGGAACAAAAATCCTACATTCTTAAATTTTCACGAGAAAAGCAACAAAGAAACATGTCTCACCTCAGGGTAAGGAGGTTTAACATGCACCATACATTTCATGGCTCTTTCATCTTTGTATCACTAGCCTGTAAACAAAACAAAAAGATAAATGTGTTGTTCGGGGTGAAATTCATATCCTCAAAGTGGAGTAAAAAGAGAATGGGTCATGTCGCGCCATTAAATTAGGCATTTATTGGGAGGCAACTCAACATGTAGTAAGTAGTTCTTATTTTTTTTTATTTTTTTAGTATCATATTTATTTTTGTTGTTTTTTATTTTATATATTTTGGAAAGTCTAAGTACCCAAAATTTAAAGCTAAGAAGCACGTTATGTTTAAGTGTGAGATGTATATGGCCCTTGTTAAAAGTAAAGAAATATGCTTCTAGATAGGAACTGGAGGGCCTCAGGGAATATCATCAATCCATGTTTACCTTTGTTTATTGCTTTGGGAACAAAGAAAGATTTAAGTGTGTAGTTGGATGTCTTCCCATATTGATTTAGGGTGAAGTATGTCAGAAGATTTTTTTTAGTTGCTTGCTTTAAGAAAACAAAAAAAAAAAGAGAAACTTAAAAAACACAAAAGGATTTTAGTTTTATTCTAATATTAGATTAAGTTTTGTTGGTTTTTAGATTTTTTGTTTTTATTAGAGAATACTTCGGTCACCTCTTGATTTTTCTTTAAATTCTTTTTCGATGGGTGTCCTTTAGAACTGAGCATCTTTTCTTTAGGTGTAAATTTTATTTTTTATTTTTTGGAGGGAAATGAAAAGACCACATTTTTTCTTATGTGATACTAGCAATTAGACATGAGCTTGAGTAGTATTTTTTTATTAGTGCTTGAGTGTAAATAAAATTGCAGACTTTCTAACGCCTAGGCTCATGGTTGTGGCTCTGTATATAATTATTTTGTAGTTTTCTATGACCTATCTTAGAAGTTCATCTTGGTTGATGTCATCCGTGGTGAGGTTTTGCATATAGATCATATTTTACATCTTAGTCTAGAACTTGTTCAGCATGTTACTGAAGCAAAATAAAAGCATTTCTCTATTAAGAAGATAATAATATGATTTATTTGATTTGTCTTACGAATATAAGCCTTTTCATATATTATACCACTAGTGATCCCAATTGAGCCTGTAGTTTATCGTTTGATAGTCGTATTTTTTCCATGATCCTTTTATTGAGTCCTTAGTTTTTTCTCCCTGATTTTTTTAGTACTATAGCATAGACTCATCATAATTGTTAAATCTGAATAAAAGGGATGGTTGAGTGGTAAAGGTGACCAATTGTAATACCCCAAATTATACTTAGCTTTGTTCAGCTCCTAGTTGCCTACATAAGAGGCTTAAAGCTTGAAAATTTCACTAAGCGTTGGGGACTTAGTCTTATTTTGGCCTCTTAACTTTAAGGATTTTTAAATTGGTCTTTCCAACTCCAAGATGTAGGTTTTTGAGTTAATTCATGTTCAAGGGTGTAAGGAGCATGTCTTGGGGAAGTTTCAGATTTTTTGAATAAGGATTGAGTCGTGTTTGGATTTCGATTCCAGTATGTCACTGCGATAGTGGTGCTCATGGCGGCTATAGCAGTGGAAGCCTCATCGCATCGTAGTGGCCCTTTAATTCGCATTCCAGTTGTAAATTTATTTCTCTGAGCGGCAATTGAGTTTTTTCCCTCAATTCAATTCGTAAAACATAAATTAAAACATCAATTAGGATAATATATGCCCATTTTCCCCAATTCTCCTCTCAAAGAAACCCCAATCATCCCCCAAGATCATCAAATTCAATAACCTCCTCTCCAACAAAACCAAGAAATCAAGTTCCTAAATCCAAGAACCTTTAAGGAAGCTTAAAGATTTGTGTTTCTCTTTCTAGATTTAAGGTTTAAGGTATGTGTGATGTTCATCCATGGGCCCTATTCACACATGGAGTCCCAGAATTAATTTTTATGTTTAAAATGATAAATTTTACTTATTTATGATGAATTGTTGCCATGAAGCTCTTATAAATTTTGATTTATGTATTGTGTTTACAAGTGTTTTGATGGAATGAGCCTTCACACTTTTAAATGATAAAATTATCATGTTAAATCCCTCACTCATGGTTTAGCATTGTAATTATGTTATTGTCACATGATTTACCCATTCCCATGCTTAAATTCATGACTCTCATGTGTTTGATGAAATGCCCAAGTGTTGGATTTTGAAAAATGATTCCCTACTATGTTTTTAAAGATTTTATATGTACTTATTGTTATTTCCATTTATGTGGGTTATGAACACCCGATACATAGTTGTTTACATAATTTTAGTATTTTAAGAAAGAGTTCAGATGTACCATGACCATTATTATTCAATCAGTTATTATGATCTGGTGTTTGCTCAGTTAAGCTTAGTTCAGTCCAGTAATTAGTGTCAGTTCAGGTGGGAGTAGGATTTAGAATAGAGCGAGCCTAGGGATGGGGGATCACCCGCTAGCTAGGACTGGGTCCTTAGAAGTAGTCCCTAAGTTCTAGAACTACGTAGCCGGCATAGGATTATGAGATGTCACCCACCTGTTTAGGACTTATATTTTATGAGATGTCACCCACTAGTTTAGGACTGACTCCCAAGTCCTTTGAGACATCAGTTAAGTGGATCCACATAGCCAGTGTTAGTATCCATGGCACATTACTGACACCATTGCAATTGGGGTATAGGTTGGACCTCGATTCGCTCAGATTGGGGTATGTCGGTTACATGATACCTCCCACAGTCTCAATTCAGTATTCAGTGCAGCATTCAATTCAGGTTTGCTTGATCATAGCATACAGACTTCCAGTTATTTAATTAGTAGATTTTAGTAATTTAATTTACAAATTATTTTAGAAACATTATATACTTGGTCTTGCATTCTCAGTATCTCAGTTTTTAGGCATACTCAATTATCTCATGCTATTCAGCTAGTCATTATATCATGCACAGTTAACCCTTGCATTATAACCTAACCTCATCACATATACCAGTATATTCAAAGTACTGACCATATACTTTCTTCACTCTATGATGTCTTATATCATAGGTTCGAATGCATAGTTTCCTGACTATACTTAGACAGTTTGGATAATCAGCAGTAGCAGTTGTGGTGAGTCCTCATCTATCGAGGACATGATTTATTTTATTTTAGTTTTTCTCAGTAGTTCAACATTTCCAGTCAGTTAGAGTTAGTTGGGGGTTCGTCCCATTATCTCCATAGTCAGTCTTTTAGAGGTTTTTTAGGCATTAAGACAGCCAGTTAGTTTATCAGTGTATCAGTTAGATTTCAATATTTTTGCAGATGTTTTTAGACTTGCAAATTTAGTTACATTTTTAGTATTTAAAATTGTATGGCATTATAAGTTATTTTTCTGCATATGTTCTTTATTCTTAGTTTACTCAGTGCTTACAGAAGGTATCAGCTCATGGGTTATCTTGTGGTCACTTGTGACCGTAAACACCATTGTCGCGACTAAGGGGTAGCCTCGAGTTATGACAAAACTTAGTATTAGGGCCTAAGGTTTTACAGTATCCTAGAGAGTCTAAAAGCCACATTGAGTAGAGTCATGTACATAGGAGTGAAACGCTCCGCACTTATTGACAAAAGGCTATAAGATATTTTAGGAAAAGTTTCCTTTCTTTCAATATTCATGCCATGAGAATGAGCTTATGCTCTATTTAAAACTCTCTTTCTAACTCATTTTTCCTTCCATGTACATACAATGCCTCCCAAAAGAAATAATGGAATAATAAATGGAAATTAGCCCACACCTCTGCCTATTCAAAAAGATCCCCTGAATGAGCACATCTCTCATGCTGAGTTTAGAGATGTATTCTATACCTTATTTTATTCAGTAGCTACTCAGAAAAACTAGCAAGCTATTGCCCTAGCTAACAAGAGGCAAATACAGTTGCAGCTAGGATTTAGGATTTCACCTGAATGAATCCCCTTTTATTTTTGGGATCCAGGTCTGAGGAGGATCCATAGGAGTTTTTTGATATATTTCAGAGGTGAGTGATATTATGGGTGTCACTTTGAGTGAGAGTGTACAGTTGGATACATATCATTTTTAGGTTTTACCTCATATGTGGTATAAGCTGTGGAAAGAGGATAGGAGCGTAGA
Source organism: Capsicum annuum (assembly GCF_002878395.1). Lineage (NCBI taxonomy): Eukaryota > Viridiplantae > Streptophyta > Magnoliopsida > Solanales > Solanaceae > Capsicum > Capsicum annuum. Next base: position 62,663,528 of record NC_061118.1, on the reverse strand, counting down.
GGTAGGGGTTGTAGAGTGGGAGGAGTTTTCCACAACCTTTTTAGACACGTTCTTTTCTTTAGAGTTGAGGGAAGCTAAGCTAGAGTTTATTAATTTGAAAAAGGTAATATGTGAGAAGTAATACTCACTTAATTTTACTCAGTTAGTGAGGTATGCTCCTAATGTGGTTGTAGATAATAGGTCTAGAATGAGTAAGTTCATTTTTGGTATATCTGATATTATGGTCAAAAAGTGTAGGACTACTATATCAATTAGGGATATGAACCTATCTAGGTTTATAGTTTATGCTCAACAAATTGAGGACCAGAAACTTAAAGAGAGAGAGAGAGAGAAAGAATAAGAGGTCTAGAACAGGTAGCTGTAACTTTTCTCAACCAAGGTAAGAGGGTGGTAACCATTCTTAGTTTCATCAAAAATTCTCAGCCCTAGCTCAGTCTTCAGCTATTGCGCCAGTGCTAAAGTGTTGGAATAACAATCATGATAGTGTGCTAGTCTCTAAAGTCCTAAGGTAGTGTGAACAATGGTCGTACTTATCCGCTTTGCAGAAAATATGGTAGGAATCATTAGGGTGTGTGCAAGGTTAGTAGTTCTATGTATTTTGAGTTTGGAAATCTAGGCCCAGGGTCAGAGAGTACATATTAGTTGCTCAGAGGGGAAGTATTTGTGCCAACAAGGCCAGTCAAATCTATTATCAGCTTCAGAAGGTCGCCCGACTCAACAGGGTGCTACTTCTAGGGCCACCAGTGGACCACACTAGAATAGGGTATCTACACTTCACTCCCATCATAATCAAGAAAGCTCTCCTGATGTAGTTACGGGTATGTTACAGGTCTTTCATATTTATATGTATGTTTTATTAGACCTCAGAGCCTAACTTTCTTTTGTAACCCCCTATATAATTGTCAATTTTGAGGTCAGTCCAAAAATATTAGTAGAGACTTTTTCAGTTTCAACCCCAATGGGTAAGTTAATCATAGCCAGACGGGTATACAAAAACTGCCTGATTATGGTATCTCAAAAAATCACTTCAGTAGATCTTGTCAAACTAGAGATGATTTATTTTGATGTCATTCTCGACATGAATTGGCTCCATTTGTACTATGATTCAGTTTACTCTAGAAATAGAGTCGTTTAGTTTAAGTTCCCTAATGAACTAGTCATTGAATAGAGGGGTATTACTTTGGTGCTTAGAGGTCAAATTGTTTCATACCTTAAGGCTAGAAAAATTTTAACTAAGGGGTGCATGTAACATCTTGTTTGAGTCAAAGACTATAATTCTGTGACTCCCAGTGCATGTATCTAGATGTGTTCCCTGGAGTCCCTCTCGAAAGAGAAATTAACTTTAAAATAAATATCCTTCCAAATACCTAGCCTATCTCTATTCCACCCTATAGAACAACTTTAGCTGAGCTAAAAGAGTTAAAAGAATAGTTGAAATATCTCTTAGATAAGGGATTCATCAGGCCCAGTGATTCCCCATGGGGCACTCCAGTCCTTTTCGTGTGTAAGAAAGACGGTTCTCTTTGAATATGCATCGATTACATATTAGTTGAACAAAGTCACAAGCAAGAATAGATACCCACTCCTAAGGATTGATGACTTGTTCAAAAAACTTTTGAGTGCCAATTATTTTGCTAAGATAGACCTTAGATCCGGCTATCATCAGCTTAGATTCTGAGAATGTAACATTCCGAAGACAGCCTTCAGAACTCGGTATGGTCACTTCAAATTTCTAGTTTTGTCTTTTGGACTAACGAATACCCCAATAGCTTTCATGGACTTGATGAACAAAGTGTTCAACCAGTACTTGGATATGTTCATCGTAGTCTTCATTAATGATATTCTTGTCTACTCCCATATGAAAATTTTCATGCAAACCATCTTAAAATGGTATTCCAGATTCTTAGAGCCCATCAGCTATTCGCCAAATTTAGTAAGTGTGAATTTGGGCTAAGATCAATATCTTTCCTTGGCAATATTATTTTAGGTGATAGATTAGAGTTGACCCTCAAAAGACTGACGTAGTGAAAAACTAGTCCAGGCCCATCCCTCCATCAAATATTAGGAGTTTCTTGGGTTTGGATGGCTATTACCAATGGTTTGTTGAAGGGTTTCATCTATTGCATCCCTTATGACTCGATTCATCCCCTATGACTCGATTAACTCTGAAGAAAGTTAAATTTTATTAGTCAGATTCATGTGAAAAGAGTTTTTAGGAGTTGAAGACTCGACTCACCTCAGCCCCAGTCTTGACTTTACCAGATAGTTCAGATGGGTTTGTTGTTTCCTATGATGCTTCTAGAGTTGGTCTTGTTTTTTTTTTGATGCAGAGATCTAAGGTCATATCCTATGCCTCTATACAACTTAAGCTCCATGAAAAGAATTAATAAACCCATGATCTTGAATTGCCAGCAGTTGTTTTTTCCTTGAAAATTTAGAGGCATTACCTTTATGGAGTTCATGTTGATGCGTTAATGGATCAAAAAAGTTTGTTGTATCTATTTTTTAAGAAGGATTTAAATCTTCATCAGAGAAAGTGGCTTGAGTCGTTAAAAGATTATAATATGAGTATATTGTATCATCCAGGCAAGGCCAATGTAATAGAAGATGCCCTTAGTATATTGTATATGGGTAGTGTTGCTCATGTTAAGAATGATAATAAGAGCTAAGTTTAGGAGGTTCATTAGCTCGCTAGATTAGGTGTTCGGTTGGTTGATTCAACTAAAGGTAGTGTTTAGGTTTAAAATAGTTTGGAATCTTCTTTGGTTGTCGTAGTAACGGAGAAACAAAGTAGGGATCCCAATTTAGTTAAGCTGAAGGAATCAGTTAGAGATCAGAAAGTAAAGATTTTCTCCCAAGGGGTAGATGGTGTGTTTGGTTGTCAGGGTAGGCTATATGTGTTGCGTGTTAATGGTTTGAGACAGTGGATTTTGGCAGACGGTGTGTTTTACTTTTTGCAATGTCCCAGCGGATGGTGTGTTTTACTTTTTGCATCCAGGAGCCACAAAGATGTACTATGACTTATGGGAAATCTATTGATGGAGTTTATAGCTAAGTTTTCTAATGTTCATCAAGTTAAGGTTGAGCACCAGAGACCTAGTGGCACATTGCAGGAGTTTAGAATCCCACTTCGAAGTGGGAAGTGGTGAACATGGAATTTGTGATAGGTTTGCCTCGTATGTGTCATTAGTATGATTCGATATAGGTGATTGTAGATAGAATGACCAAATCAGCCCATTTGCTGTCAGTCCATATTTCTTATTTAGCCAAGGATTATGCCAAGCTCTATATTAGAGAGTTGTTTAGGTTGCATGAAGTCCTGTTTTCTATCATTTTGGATAGAGGTACTTATTTTACCTCTCACTTTTGGAAGGCTTTTCATAAGGGTCTTGGTACCCAAGTTTATCTTAGTACAGCTTTTTATCCTTAGACAGATGGTCAGGAAGAGAGGACCATTCAGACCCTAAAGGATATGTTGAGGGCGTGTGTTCTTGATTTCAAGGGTAGTTGGAATAATTACATACCTTTGATCGAGTTTGCCTACAGTAACAGTTATCACTTCAGTATTCAGATGTCTCCATTTAAGGCTCTCTAAGGAAGGAGATGTAGATATCCTATGGTTTATTTGAGGCAGGTGAGGTTGCTTTGATAGGACCAAATTCGGTGCTCGATACAATGGAGAAGGTTCAGTTTATTAGGGAGAGGCTTAAGACAACCCAAAGTTGTCAGAAATCCTATGCAACTGTGAGAAGAAGGGATCTTGAGTTTGAAGTTGGAGATTTAGTGTATTTAAAAGTCTCACCCATGAAGAGAGTGAAGAGATTTGGCAAAAAACTCAGTCCCTGATATGTTGGCCCTTATCAATTCTTGAGTCGTTCTGGGAAGGTAGCTTATGAGCTTGAGTTGCCTACAGATTTGGCATCAATGTATCCATTGTTCCACGTTTCCTTATTAAAGAAGTGTATTGGTGACCCAACTATTGTAGTCCTTTTAGAAAGCACAGATTATTTGGAAAGCCTTTCTTATGAAGAAATCCCAGCAAAGATCCTTGATTGTCAGATTCGTAGATTAAGGAACAAAAAAGTTCCCTTGGTCAAAGTTCTTTGGTGGAATCAGTCTGTTGAGGGAGCCACTTCGGAAGAAGGAATAGATATGTCTACCGGGTACCCTTATCTTTTCTCCACAAACTCAGACTCAGCTTAAGGTAACAATTCTTCATAGATTGACTCGTTTCTATTCTTAGTCACAGCTATATAATCATTCTCATGTCTTTGTATATATTAACAAATTTAGTTCAGTCATGTATCATATTTTTGGATCAGTCATGTAATCATGTTATAATTTATGCATGTTCAATATGTAATTTCAGTTTCCCCAGTATTCTTATTTTAGTCAGTCTCATTCGAGGACAAATATCCCAATAGGGAGATATTATAATACCCCATATTATACTTAGTTGGTTCAGCTCCTAGTTGCATGCATAACAGGCTTAGAGCCTAAAAATATCACTAAGCGTTGAAAATTAGTCTTATTTTTGGCCTCTTAAATTCAAGGATTTTAAAATTGGTCTTTTCGACCCCGAGACTTAGGTTTTTGAGTTAATTCATGTTCAGGGGTGTAAGGAGCATGTCTCCGGGATGTTTTGGATTTTTCATATGGGGATTGAATTTTTTTTGTATTTCGATTCCAGGAGCTCACCATGATAGTGGTGTGTCACGGTGGCTATAATGGTGGAAGCTTCACCGGTTCGCGGTGTCCCATTAATCTATATTTTAGTTGCAAATTTATTTCTTTGAGGGGAAATTGGGTCTTTTTCCCTCAATCCAGTTCGTAAAAACACAAACTAAAATATTGGTTAGGGCATTACATGCCCATTTTCCCCAATTGTCCTCTCAAGAAAGCCCTTATCATCCCCAAAATCATCAAATTCAATTACCTCTTATTCAAGAAAACTAAGAAATAAAGTTCCCAAATCCAAAAACCTTCAAGGAAGCTTAAAGATTTGTGTTTCTCTTTCAAAATTTAAGGTTTAAAGTATGTGTGATGTTCATCCATGGGACCTTTTCACCCATGGATTCTAAGAATCCATTTTTATATTTTAAATGATAAATTTTACATGTTTATGATGAATTATTTCCATGAAGCTATTATGAATTTTGATTTATGTATTATGTTTACAAGTGTTTTGATTGAATAAGATTTCACACGTTTAAATGATGAAATTTTCATGTTAAATCCCTAACTCATGATTTTAGTATTGTAATTATGTTATTATCACATGATTTACTCATTCCCATTCTTAAGCTCATGACTCTCATGTGTTTGATGAAATGACTAAGTGTTGGATTTTAAAAAATGATTCCCCACTATGTTTTCAAAGCTTTTATATGTCCTTATTATTATTTTTATTCAGTGGTGGTGGGTTATGAACACCCAATACCTAGTTGTTTACATGATTTCACTATCTTCAGAATGAATTTGGATGTACCATGACCATTACATTCAGTTAGTTATTATGATTAGTTGTTTGCTCAGTTAAGCTTAGTTCAATATAATAATCTGTATCAGTTAAGTTAGGAGTGGGATTTAGCACCAAGCGAACCTAGGGATAGGGGTTCACCCGCCAGCTAGAACTGGGTCCTTAGAAGTAGTCCCTAAGTTCCAGAACTACGTAGCCAACGTAGGATTATGAGATACCACTCGCTAGTTAAGGACTGACATTCCTTGGGATATCACACCAGTTTAGGTCTGACATTCTCTTAGGGGTCACCCGCCAGTTTAGGACTGACTCGCTAGTCCTTCAGGGCACCAGTTAGTTAGATCCACAAAGCCAGTATTAGTACTCATGACACAGTACTGACACCCTTCAAACTAGGGTACAGGTTGGACCCCGATTAGCTCAGATTGGGGCATATCGGTACATGATAACTCCCACAGTCTTAGTTCAGTATTCAGTACAGAGTTCAGTTCAGCTTTTCTTGACCATAGCATACAGACTTCCAGTTATTCAGTTATCAGATTTCAGTAATACAGTTTACAAATTATTTTAGAAACATTATATGCTTGGTGTTGCATTTTTAGTATCTCAGTTTTCATGCATACATACTAAGTAATCTCATGCTATTCAGCCAATCATTATTTTATGAACAGTTAAACCTTGCATTAAAGCCTAACCTCATCTCATATACCAGTACATTCAAAGTACTAACTGCATACTTTCTTTTTGCTATGATGCCTTATATCATAGGTTTAGACACACTATTTCCTGAGCGCGCATAGATAATTCGGCTTATCAGCAGCAATATTTGTGGTAAGTACTCATCCATCGAGGACATGATTTCTTTATTTGAGTTCATCTCAGTAGTTATTTAGTTCACATTAGTCAGAGTTAGTAAGGGATTTGTCCCATCAACTTCACAGTCAGTTAGTTAGAGTCTTTTTAGACATTCAGATAGTTAGTTAATTTATCAATGTTATCAGTCGGATTTAAGTATTTTTACAGATGTTTTCAGACATGAAAATTCAGTTACATCTTCAGTATTTAAAACCTTATGGCATTATCAGTTGTTTTTCTGTATATGTTGTTTATTATCAGTTTACTCAGTGCTCACAGCAGGTACCAACTCATGGGTTAGCTTATGGTCACTTGTGACTGTAGTCACCGTTATCACAACTAAAGGATAGCCTCTGGTCGTGACTCCAATTATAGCTACAATGTGATAAAATGGTCCTCTTAGACAGAATGTGAAAAGGGAGAAAAACTAAATTACTTCAAAAAGAAGTGAAACATCATTGATAAGATGAGAATACTTTACAAATAATTGTTGGATAAAAAGTAGAAAATAATGGGTGATGAATTCTAAAAGTTCAAAATGCTTAGAGAAGTATATGTCACTAGAATATAGTTTTCCTACCTATCCTTTATCCTATATTACAACTTGTTAAAGTCCTATTTGATTCTATTCGAGCATGCTAAATTAGTGAAGATGTAAATAATGGGCAAACCTATTATTCTCTGTTCATACATATGAATTTCTTGTGAGTTCGGGATTTGTGCTTTGATGTCGAATCCTTGAATCATAGTCAATCTTTTGAATTGAGTGTGTAGACTATTTCTTCTTGTGAGGACACTAGTTTCATAATAAATAGGAGATTTATTAACTTTCTTTGATAGAGATAGTAAGCGAACTTAAATTTAATGAGTTAGAGTCCTTTTTTGAGGTTAGGAGGTTAGAGGTTTGTTTTTTATTTGTATTTCTAGCATAATGATCGGGAAGTTTATTTAATGTTTAAAAAATTTTATTGTCTAATTTTTTGTATCAATCTAATTAGTGGTGCTCCTAAATTTAAATTATTGCAATGAGCTTTAATGATTGCTCGAGGATGAGCAAGAATTCAAGTGTGGGGTGGTGATGTGAAGCCAAAATATATATGTATATTTAGTCATTATTTATTTAACATTTAATATTTTATTTATTCATTTTTAGCATTGATTTTATGAATTGTACTAAATATTATATTTTGATGTGTATGATTAACATGGTGTGAAGATTAAAAGATTTTGAGACAAAGAAAAATTAGAGGCGAAATATTATAGAAGAAATTCAAACAACAGCTTAATGAAATGAATTTATTAAAATAATAAAAAGTAACCATTAGTTGAAATTGAAGATTTTGCGCCTACCATTCTGGTAGTCAGTGGCTGAGCATGATTGCTCTATAGCACGTTGTTGTTCGAATTAAATTTTTTCTAGTTTATTTTAGACTCAATTATTTTATTTGAGATTTTTTTACATTTATAAATATTTCATAAAATTAGTATTTACAAAAACAGTTGGCGTAGAGAGAACTAGGACTCATCATGAAGGGTAGAGAAAATTAATTTCATCTTTTCCTCTCCTTATTTATTTAATTTTGTATTATTTTGGGATGATTTGTTGTACTTACTCCATGTCTATTTGGAGTTAAACTTCTTGTTATAGGATTATGCTAATTAACTATATCATTGTTTAGTAAGTACTTGATTCGATTAATTTAATTATTAAAATAGTTGTTCTTATATTTTTCTGCTTACCATTTTAATATTTAGATAAGATTAAAATAGATTTATATTTTTTTGGTTTTATGGCATTTTAATATTTTTAATGCCTAATTCATGATTATAATAGTCACTTTAAGGCATTTACATTGTGGGAGGTTGCAGCAGTTATACTTATTGGCAATTGATGCCAATTATCTCTAACCTTTATTCCATCAATTGGAATCAATCCCATGTTTTGCATGGGTATTTCTTTTTAGACTACCCTCCATGTTCATTCATTTGTAATTCTTATGTATTTAAATAAATAGTTTGTGGTGGTAGAATGTGGACATAAGTTTCTTGTAACTCTTGTGACTTCTACCTTTATTTTCTTCATTACTCTTGTAACTCTTGTAATCTAAAGTCCATTGTTCTTCCATCTTTACTACCATCTTTCATCATTATTCAATACAAAGATGAATATCTTACCTATAAATAGTAATGGCCTTGCATGTTTTTGTAAGTACAAGATTACATAAATATCACAAAAGTTAGTAAAAAAGAGAGTTAATTAGTTTAAAGGAGGCATTCTTTTTGTGGAGCTTTGAACTCAACTCTTGTCTAGAGTTGTAATTTGTTCTTTGCGAGAAGGTTGTTGTATCTTAGATGGGATAAGACAAGAGAACGTGATATCGCACCTTAGCCGACGAAGAAGAAGATGATGATATTTCTTTATTTTCTTCACTTGTAATTTTAAGTTGTAATTTAATTGTAATTTCACCAATAATTTTAAGTAGATTCAATGGCAACAACTAAAAAATCCACAGATATCATGATTGGAGATTTTAACAAGTCATTCTAGTTCAACAGTACTCATTTCAAAAGATGAAAGGGTAAAGTACCTTTCTACTTAAGTCTTCTCAATGTGTCTTATGTGTTAACTGAGAAGAATCCAAGGAAAGTAGATAACTCTTCCATGAATGATGTAGAACTTATTTCTCTTCAAGAGAAAGTTGAAAAGTGCGATGGTGACTCCAACAAGTGTCGGTATTTTCTTCTTAACTATCAGTTTGATAATTCTTATGATTTTTATGATAGGATTTACTCTAGTGCAAAGAAAATTTGGAAAGCATTGGAGAGAAAGTATGACACTGAGAAGGCTGGAGCAAAAAAGTATGTTGCTTGTAGATTTTTTTATTTTCAAATGGTGGACAACAAATCAGTGGTAGACCAAGCTTAGGATTTTATAATAATTGTTGGTGAGTTCAGGTCCGAGGAAGTCAAAATTGGAGATACCCTTATTGTTTATGGCATAATAGATAAACTTCCTCCTTTTTGGAAGGGAATTTCAAAAACTATGCCACAAGCAAAAGAAAACTTCTCTTGAGACTTTTATAATGAGAATCTGCATTGAAGAAGAACCAAGGGGTCATGATTCACTTTTGCAAATAAAATATAACAACATCACATCGAAGGTAAAATTAACTAATTCAAATAATGCTACCCTTGGAAGTAACAAAAATACTTCTTTGAAGACAAAGAAGAAAAAATTCAAAAAAAATAATGGTAGACATCCCAAGGACATTAATGGAGGAAATAATCAATAAAAAAATTAACATGTTTAACAAAAGGGACCATGCTTTGTCACTGGCAAGAGTGGCATATTGTTCAATTCTATAAATTTTAGAAATGTAAGCCTACATCTCAGGCAAATGTTACCGAGAACCATTTGTGGCGATAATAACAGAAATAAACATGGTAGAGAATGTTGAGGGATGTTGGTCTCACTCTGATGTAAACCACTATGTTTGTTATGATGACGATTGATTTTAAAAATACACTCCTTTTGAGGAGTCCAAAATCATCATGCTTTGAGATTCTCACTATAATACCCTATACCATTTCTAGCTAAAATCCGTCCCTAGGATATTAATATATAGCTTCTAAGATGAATATTATTTAAATTGTGTGGAATTCTATAAATTTGAACTTTCCATAGCGTAGAAAATCGAATAAGCTTTCCAACAATATAGGATTCGCCTAAATTCGATAACTGGGTAAAAAGTTATGGCTATTTTAAGTTCAAGCCACAAAACACCATCATTTGGACACTTAGCACATCGCGGTTCAATGTTAATTCCTAATTGTCAATTTTCAGTAACCCACCATGATTTGGCATATCGCAGAGAGAACCAAATTCCCAATTGTCCGATTCCATTGAAAGACCGCGATATTGGCTCGTCGCAGCAAGTTTCCAAGTCCCATCCAAGGTGTCAAAGCGATACTGCCGCATCGCGCCACCTTGAATTTTCCCAGTTGGCATTTTCCAGTGGCTTGGTGCAATAGTGGCGCATCGTGCCAAGGTCAAAAATTGGGACCCCAGTTTATTTTTATAGTTTTGTTTAGGAGTTGAAGAGGGGTATTTTGGACTTTTCCCTCAACCCCCAATCCATCCAAACACTTGATTAAAGCCTTTTAGAAGCATTATATGCTAAGTTTCATCAAAATTACAATCATCCAAAACCCTTGGATTCAACATTCATCTCCAAGGTCTCACGCCCCAGAACTATGTGCCACTATAGGACTAAGATTATACCCACTTCTACGTAGATGACTAAGATTGTGATCACTTAAGTTAAGGTTCTATTTCGATGGCAAGGGTAGAATAGCTCTCCCTAACATGGGCAAGACGTTGGACTCCATGTCAGCTCACATAGTTTATGTTAGTTAGAAGAAACTTCCAAGCCCAAAGTCTCTAAATCCTAAAGCTTCTAAGTTTCAAAAGAAAAGAATGATAGAAAGTTTTTATAATACTAAGTGTTATGACTCACTATATTTTCAAGTATGATTGGTTATACATGATTTTATATTTTGATATTTTGGATAATCAAGCTTATGTGAGTCATATACATCCACATGCATTTACTTTCTATTTATGATAATGTTTACTTATGCATAACACACACATATACTCAGTACATCGTCAAAGTGTTGATCCACACATATGTCTATGTGCTATATTGTTTTATAATGTAGGTTCAGGTGCTCCGTATCAATAGCGTGAGTAGTTTCAAGCATATTTATCTACGCTCCCACATTTCGTAAGTCCTCATGACTCGAGGGCCTACTTTTTTAGATTTCCAACTTTTATCATATTTGAGCTATCATTTTCAGTTTAATCTGAGTCAGTTGGGGGTCTGTCCCAATGGCTCTCTAGTTCTTTATTAGTAGAAAAGGCTTATTGAACTATGAGTTTATTTATAGACTATCAGTATTTATTGTTCAGACATTATCTACAGTTTATTAAGTTAAGTTTTGGTATAATACAGTATTATTTTTTGATTAGATGATCTTGAAGTAAGTTTCAGACTTAGTACCAGGCTCAAAGGGTTAGGTTGAGGATGCTCGTAGCCTTAAGCACTGTGAGACATCCTTAGATCAGATTTTGGGTCGTTACGAACTTGATATCATAATCCATTGCAATTACAACTTTCTCTATCTTCTATTAACTCATGCTCTTTTATGAAAGAATATGCCTTCTCACAGAGCTAATGCCCATAGAAATTATGACCAACTACCTTAGCCTGCAGATCCTTTGAATGAGAATGTTTCACATTCAAAGTTTCAAGCAGCTTTTTGGGCGCTAGCCGAAGCTATGACTTCTAATGTTCAAAGTAATAATTAGGCTACAATCCTTCTTCGACGGGATGGGAATTTAGACACAGTATGAATTTAAGACTTTATGAGAATGAACCCACCTGAATTCTTTGGATCAAAAGTAGGTAAGGACCCACAACTGTATCTTAATGAGGTAAAGAAGATCATCCAAGTGATGTATATTAAGAAAAGAGTGTAGAGTTGGCATTCTATAGGCTGAAGGATGTTACTTATGGTTGGGTAGTGATATGGACGAAGAGTAGAAAAGATAATATAGCTCTCATCACTTGGCAGACATTTCAGGCTGCGTTCATAGCCAAATTCTTTCCACTTAAGATAAGGGAAGCTAAGTTAGAAGAGTTTATGAACCTGAGGCAGGGCTCCATGATAGTGAAGGAGTATTTCCTCAAGTTCAACCAGTTGTCTATTTATGCCCCAGATCAGATGGCTTACCCTAGGTTAAGCATGAGTATGTTAGTGATCGGTATATCTAGATTGGTAGTTAAGGAGTGCATAATTTCTATGCTCTATAGAGACATGGATCTTTCTATATTGATGATGCATGCTCAATAGATTGAGGTAGAGAAAATAAAGGAAAGAAAGAGAGTAAGCAAGAGGGATAGAACAGAGTAGTTTGAGTACGGTCAGACTAAATCCTATAGGGGGAATCGCCCATAGATTTAGAACTGTTCATCTATGCCAGTGACATCTTCAGCTAGTGCTCCCGCTCCCAGAGGTAGGCAAGAACAGTGGGGTAAGTCTTCTATGTCTAGATTCCAGAATAGTGTGAGTGGTAAGCCCAATTATCCTCCATGTGCTAAGTATGGTAGAACATATCCTAGTGAGTGCTTGGCCAAGCAGAAGGGTTGTTTTGGTTGTAGAAAGTTGGAACATAGAATTAGAGAGTGTCTGTATGCTAAGCATGGAAACAAAGATATTCATCCTCAGACTCAGGTTACCAGTGCATCGTCCCCTATAGTTTTCCCCGCCTTTCCTCAGGGTGCTTCATCCAGTACCGATGGCAGACAGCGCCAGAATCAGTTTGATGCTCCACCATCCCACCAAGAGCAGGAAGAATTGCCAGATGTTGTTACTAGTAGGATTTGTATTTTTCAATTTGATTTGTATGTATTGTTAGACCCCAGGTCGAGTTTCTGTTATGTGACCCCGTTAGTTGCCATGAATTTTGATATAAGTTTTGAAAAAATTCCCAAATCTTTCTTGGTTTCTACACCAGTAGGTGAGTCAGTTATACAAAAAGTGTCCTATCACTATCCTTTATAAGGTCATGTTCGCAAACTTAATAGAATTAGATATGGTTGATTTTGATCTTATTCTTGGTATGGATTGGATCCATTTTTATTATTATTTTATAGGTTGTTGCACCCGAGTGGTGAAGTTTTAGTTTCCAGATGAGCCAGTCTTTGAGTGGTTAGGTGATTTAGTATCTCCCAAGACTCATTTCATATCTTATCTTAGGGCCAAAAAGTTGATTTCCAAAGGTTAAATTTACCATCTAGTTTGAGTTAAAGATATTAAGTCTGAGATTCTGATAGTTCAGTCAGTCAATATAGTAAATGAGTTTCCAGATATCTTTCTAGAAGATCTCCTAGGGGTACCTCCCGATAGAGAGATAAAATTTGGTATTGACCTTTTCCCAGATACTCAGCCTATTTCTATCCCTCCTTATCATATGGCTTCCACAAAGCTTAACTATTTGAAGGAGTAACTCAAGTATCTTTTAGATGAAGGTTTCATAAGGCCTAGTGCTTGTCCATGGGGAAATCCATCTTATTCATGCGAAATAAAGATGGTTCATTGCGAAGGTGCATTGACTATCATCAGCTAAATAAGGTCACAATCAAGAATAAATAACCTCTCCCTATAATTGATGACTTATTTAATCAATTGTAAGGTGAAAGATATTTCTCAAAGATAGACCTTAGATCCGACTATTATCGGCTTAAGGTAAGGGAGTGTGATATTCCAAAGACAGCCTTTAGAACCCGTTATGGTCATTTTAAGTTCCTAGTCTTGTCTTTCGTGCTAACCAATGCTCCAGTAGCATTCGTGGACCTCATGAATCGAGCTTTCAAAGATTATCTTGATATGTTTGTCATAGTGTTCATAGATGATATCCTTGTATACCCCCGTAGTGAGGATGACCATGTAGATCATCTCAGAATTGTCCTGCAAACACTTAGAGATCATAAATTGTTTGCCAAATTCAGCAAGTGTGAGTTTTGGCTAAGATCAGTAGCCTTTATTAGTCATATTGTTTCTGCCAATAGTATTAGAGTTGATCCCCAAAAGATAGAAGCCATAAGAAATTAGCCTAGACCTATCTGTCAAACAGATATTAGAAGTTTCTTAGGTCTAGCTGGCTATTACCATCATTTTGTTAAAGGTTTTTAGTCTATTGTGTCTCCTATGTCTAGATTGACCCAAAAGAAGGTTAAGTTCTAATGGTCCGATTCCTGCGAGAAGAGTTTTTAGGAGTTGAAGACTCGACTCACTTCAGCCCCAATTCTAGCATTACCCAATGGTACGAATGGTTTTGTTGTTTATTGTGATGCCTCTAGAGTTAGTTTGGGTTATGTGTTGATGTAGAGAGGTTAGTTCATAGCCTATGCCTCTAGACAGTTGAAGCCTTATGAAAAAAATTACCCAACCTATGATCTGAGATTAGCTGCTGTTACATTTGCTTTGAAAATCTAAAGACATTATCTCTATAGTGTTCATGTTCATGTGTTCACAAACCACAAAAGTTTGCAATATGTGTTCACCCAGAGGGAGTTGAACCTTCGTCGGAGAAGGTGGTTAGAGTTTCTAAAAGATTATGATATGAGTACATTGTATTATTTGGTCAAGGCCAAAGTAATGGCAGATGCCCTTAGTAGGTTGTCTATGGGTAGTATTGCTCATATGGAGAAATATAAGAAAGAGTTAACTCGATAAATGCATCATTTGGCTAGATTGGGTTTTTGGTTGCTTGATTCAGCTGAAGGAAATGTTTGCGTTCTGAATAGTTCTAAATCTTCTCTAGTTTCGGAAGTAAGGAGAAACAAGACATGGATCTTAGTTTGGTCAAACTAAAGGAGTCGGTTAAAGACCAAAAGGTAGAGGTTTTCTTCCAAGGGGGAAATGGAGTGTTGAGATACCAAGTTAGATTGTATGTTCCTTGTATAGTTAATCTAAGATAGAGAATTATGTTTAAAGCGTTTGGCGCACATTATTATATTCATCCCGGTGCTACCAAGATATACCACGATTTGTAGGAAATTTATTGGTAGAGTGGTATGAAGAAAGATATAGTATAGTTTGTAGAAAAGTGTGTAACTTGTTAACAGGTTAAGGTAGAGCATCAAAGACCTGGTGGTACGTTACAAGAGTTCAATATCCCAACTTGAAAGTGGAAAGAGGTTAATATGGATTTTGTGACTGGTTTACCCCAACCACGTCGTCATCATGATTCAATATGGGTTATTATAAATAGATTGACTAAGTCAGTCCATTTATTTCCAGTTCATACATCCTATACAGCTAAAGATTATGCTAAGTTGTATATCCGAGAGTTAGTCAGATTGCATGGAGTTCCCTTGTCTATCATTTCGAATAGGGGTACTCAGTTCACATCCTAATTCTGGAAAGCTTTTCAGAAAGGCCATGGTACCCAAGTTCATCTCAGTTCTTCCTCATATTCTCAGATAGATAGTCTAGCAGAGAGGACTATCCAAACGTTAGAAGATATGTTGAGGGCATATGCTCTTGATTTCAAAGGTAGTTGGGATGAGCATTTACCATTAACTGAGTTTGCTTATAATAACAGTTATTATGCAAGCATTCAGATGGCCCCGTTTGAGGCTCTGTATGGGAGGAGATGTAGATCACCCATAGGTTGGTTTGAAGTGGGTGAGGCTGCTTTGCTTAGGCCTGATGCAGTATTTGAGGCTATGAAGAAAGTCAAACTAATTAGAGAAAGGTTGAAAATAGCCCAGAGTTGTCAGAAATTATATGCAAATGTGAGGAGAAGGGACCTCGAGTTTAAGGTTGGTGATTTAGTATATCTAAAGGTTTCACCCATGAAAGGGGTGAGGAGATTTGGAAAGAAGGGGGAACTTAGTCCCCGGTATGTTGGCCCTTAGAGAATTCTGAGTCGTGTTGGAAAAGTAGATTATGAGCTTGAGTTGCCCGTAGACCTGTCAGCAATCCATCCTGTATTCCACATATCTATGCTTAATAAGTGCATCGGTGACTCCACCATTTTAGTTCCATTAGAAAGCTTATATATTCAGAAAAACTTTTCATAGGATGAAATTTTAGTTGAGATTTTAGATCATCAGATCCGTAGACTAAAGAACAAAGAAGTTTCCTTCGTCAAAGTTCTTTGGCTAAATTAGTCGGTTGAGGGAGCTACTTGGAAAGCAGAAGCAGATATGCGAGTCGAGTACCCTCACCTTTTCTTCACAAAATCAGATCTAGCTGAAGGTAATACTCTTCCTTAATTCAGTTCCTTTCTAATCAGATATTCAACTATATAGTTGTCCTTATGTAAGTTCATGCACTCATTGAGTGACTCAGAAGATCAGAATGATTTAGATTCAGTTGCTTAGTTAGTTTATTTCAGTTATGCATGCTATCTTATATGCTCAGATTCCTTAGAAATTTCAGCTTAATTAGCCACATTCGAGGATGAATGTTTCCAAGGGAGAGATATTGTAATACCCCGTACCTTTTCTAGCTAGAATCCATCCCTAGGATGTTATGGGATAGTTTCCAAGATAAATATTATTTAATTTGTGTGGAATTCTTTTGATTTGATCTTTCCATGGCATAGGAAATGTGAATAAACTTTCCACCGATATAGGATTCGCCTAAATCTGATAATCGGGTAAGAAGTTATGGCTATTTTAAGTTCCAGAAGCAAACCACCATCATTTGGACCCTTAGCACATCGCAGAGTAGTGTTAATTCCAAATTGTCAATTTCCAGTGGCCCTCCATAATATTGGCGCATCGCGGAGAGAGCCAAATTCCTAATTGTCAAATTCCAGTGAAAGATTGTGATAATTGGCTCATCGAGCCAAGTGTCTAGATCCAATCCAAGATGGTAACACGATACCACCACATCATGCCACCAAGCATTTTCCCAAATGGTATTTTCTAGTGGCTTGGAGCGATAGTGGTGCATCACACCAAGACCAAAAATTGGGACCCCAGTTAATTTTTCAAGTTTCGTTAGAGTTAAAGAGGAGTATTTTGGACTTTTCCCCCAACCCCCAATCCATCCAAACATTTGATTAATGCCTTTTAGAAGAATTATATACTAAAATTCATCAATATTACGCTCATCCAAAACCCTAGGCTTCAACATTTATCTCCAAGAAACTTAAGATTCCACCATATTTTTCCCAAATTGTTTCAAGGTTTAAGATCCCTAGACCAAGAGCTTAAAGAATCCTCATTCAAGAGCACAAATAGCATCTCAAAAAGCAAGCTTATTCATTTAGTTCATCGTCTAAGGATATTCCCTCTTCTATGTGGATTACTAAGATTGTGATCACTTAAATTAAGGTTCTATTCTGATGGCAAGGGTAGAACAACTCTCCCCAACGTGGGAAAGATGTTGGACTCTATGTCAGCTCACATGGTTTATGTTGGTTAGAAGAAACTCCCAAGCCCAAAGTCTCTAAGTGCCAAAGCTTCTACGTTTCCAATGTAAAGGATGTTAGAAAAGATTTTATAAGACTAAGTGTGATGACTCACTAGATTTACAAGTATCATTGATAATACATGATTTTATATTTTGATATTTTAGATAATCAAGATTATGTGAGTCATATACATCCACATGCATTTACTTTCTAGTTATGATGATGTTTACTTATGCACTACAACCCTATATACTTAGTACATCCTCAAAGTGCTCATCCACATATATGTCTATGTGCTACATTGTCTTATAATGTAATTTCAGGTGCTCCGTATCAACACCGTGAGTAGTTTTGAGCATCTTTATCTACGCTCCCACAGTTGGTGAGTCCTCGTGATTCGAGGGCCTACTTCATTAGATTCCTAGCTTTTATCGTATTTGAGCTATCATTTTCAGTTTAATCCAAGTCAGTTGGGGTCTGTCCCAATGGCTCTCTAGTTCTCTATTATTAGTAGAGGCTTATCAGACTATGAGTTTATTTATAGACTATCAGTATTTGTTGTTCAGACATTATCTACAGTTTATTCAGTTCAATTTTGGTATAATACAGTATTATTTCTTGATTAGATTATCTTGAAGTGAGGTTCAGACTTAGTAGCAGGCTCAAAGGGTTAGCTTGAGGCTACTTATAGCCTTGATCACCGTGTGACATCCTGGGATCAGATTTTGGGTCGTTACACTCACACCACTCAAGTTCTTAGAATGGGAGATGTCAAGTTGAGTTTTATTTCTAAAAGGGTATTAATTTTAAAAGATATATTTTATACTCCTTCCATGAGAAAAATATTGATGTCTAGTTTTCTTTTTAATAAAGCAACCTTCAAATAGATTATTGAAGCTGACCAATATGTAATTGTGAAAAAGAAAATTTTCATGGGAAAGGGGTATGCTTGTGATGGGTTATTTAAGTTGAATGTTGAAATAAATAAAACATCTACTTCTATTTCTATGTTTTCTTCTACTATTTTTTGCCATGCTTATTTGTGTCCTATAAATGATTGTTATGTGGGAATCATGAGTATTTTAGGCTTAATTCCAATGGTCAAAAATAATTATGAAATATGTGAAGCTTGTAGTAAAGCTAAAATCACAAACTAGCTTTCCAAGTTGAAAGAAAAACTGATTTATTAGACTTAGTTCATACCGATATTTGTGAACTTGAAGGAATTTTAACTCTTTGGGGAAATATATATTTTATCACTTTCATTTATGTTTTTATAAGTTTACAAATGTTTAGTTAATGATAAATAAAAGTGATGCTTTTGAGAATTGTAAAACTTTTCTTTATAAAACTGAAAATGAGTTTGGTAGAACAATAAAAAGAATTAGAAGTGATAGAAGTCATGAATATGAGTCACATGAGTTCAATTATTTTATTAGATCACTTTGTATAATACATGTAAATCCTCCCCCTTATTCTTCTACATCTAACGGTGTAGCAGAAAGGAAGAATAGAATTTTTGTTGAGTTGACTAATGCCACGCTAATTGAGTCAAGTGCACCTCCAAATTTTTGGGGTGAAGCTCTTTTGACTGCTTGTTATGTGTTCAATCGTGTGCCTTATAAAAATATCAAATTAACAACTTTTGAGTTATGGAAAGTCCATAAGAGAAATTTGAGATATCCAAGAGTTTGAGGTTGCTTAGCCTATATAAGGTTAATGGATCCTAAAATCTATAAGTTGGGGAAAAAAAGTTAATACTTGTGCTTTTTCTTGGTTATGCTTCAAATAGTACAATCTATAGATTTTTGTAATCTTGAAGATAGAGTTATAATAGAATCTGGTGATACTAGTTTTAATGAAAATAAATTCTCTTTTGATTCTAAAAATAGAGGGGGTCATAGGAATGAAAAAAATATTTTGTCACTACCTAGTTCTTCTACTTCTACTTTGTAAAATAAATAAAATAATAATTTTGAGATAAGAAGAAGTAAACGAGCTATAGTAGAAAATAATTTTGGTCCTGATTATTATATTTTCAATATTGGAGAGGACCCTCTCACTTTAAAAGAAGCTTTGTCTTCACATGATGCTATTTTCTAGGAGACTGTAAATGATGAAATAGAATCACCAATATCCAATAAAACTTGGAAGCTAGTTAATTTACCACAGGGTTGAAAAGAAACTGTCTGTTAATGGGTCTTACGTAAAGAAATTAAAATCAGGTGGTTCTGTTTATAAATACAAGGCTAGGTAAGTGTCTAAAGATTTTAAGCAACTACAAGGCCTTAAATTTTTTCATATTTTTTCTTCAGTAACTAGAATTACGTTCATTAGACT
Source organism: Capsicum annuum (assembly GCF_002878395.1). Lineage (NCBI taxonomy): Eukaryota > Viridiplantae > Streptophyta > Magnoliopsida > Solanales > Solanaceae > Capsicum > Capsicum annuum. The sequence continues at coordinate 62,643,858 of NC_061118.1, read as the reverse complement.
TTTCTATGGCCGAAATTTTTTATTTATATAATCATAAAATGGATGTAAAAATTGTTTTTAAAATGGAGACCTAAATGAGGAAATTTACATGGAACAACCTGAGTGTTTTGTTGAAGCTGGATATGAAAGCAAACTATGTAAACTTACGAAATTTCTATATGACTTAAAATAAGCATCAAAACAATGACATGAAAAGTTTAATTCCTATATGATTGATAATGGCTTTAAAACAAATGAGTGTGATAAGTGTATATATCATAAGTCAGGGAATTTTTTACACATGTTATTATTTGCCTATATGTTGATAATTTATTGATCTGTGGCTCTAACATGAATGTTATTGGTGAAACTAAAAATATTCTTAAAAGTTATTTTGATATGAAAGATCTTGTTGAGGCAAATTTTATTCTAGGAATAAAAATTACAAGAACATGTGATGAAATTTTTCTTGACCAGTCACATTATATTGAGAAAATTTTGAAAAATTATAATTTCTTTGATTGCAAGAATGTTGCAACTCCATTTGGTCCTAGTGTTCACTTGTTTACTGTTGAAAGTGAAATTGATGTTATAAATCAAAAGGAATAAGCTAGCATAATTGAAAGCTTGAGATATGTGACTGATTGTACTAGGTTTGATATTGCATATGCAGTAAGAGTACTTAGCAGGTTTATAAGTAAGCCAGGTAATAAACATTGGCATGCTATAATGAGAGTAATGAAATACTTAATTGGAATAAAAAATTATAGTTTATTCCGTGAAAAATATCCCATTGTACTTGAAGGTTTTTGTGATGCGGATTGGAATACTTTATCAGGTGATTTCCTTACCTACTAATGGTTATATTTTTATTTTAGATGGTGGAGCTATTTGTTATAAATCTAAAAACGAAACTATTACTGTTGACTCTACCATGGAGGATGAACTAATTGTTTTACCTTAAGCTAGTGAGGAAGTGAATTGGTTGAGAGATTTGTTATTTCAATACCTTATTTTGAAAAATTAGTTTCTCCTATTTTAATTCATTGCGATAGCACCGCTGCAATTGGTAGAGTTCAAAATTGTTATTATAACGGTATTCCGGACCTATAGAGATAAAACACAGTAATATGAGATCATATTTGACAAATGGTACCATTAATATTGATTATGTCAAATATTGATAATCTTACATATCCATTTACTAAAGCCTTAGCAAGAAAAAAGATGTGGAGCACATCGAGGGAGATAGGTTTGAAGCCTATAAATTCTTGAGTCATAAGTCAGAACACCCAACTTAGGGACTAGAGACCCTTTAACCAGGTTCAATAGGAAAAATGAATCACATGCTTACTTGTTGTGAAAAATGCACTACTTTTTATGCCTCCCTATAGTGTGAGTTCATTTACCTATAATAATAGTGAGGTTGAGTTTTAACAAAAATAACTTCTAATTAAATTTTGTAGCTCATATGAGTAGGGTGCTAAATTAAAGTAGCATTCTCGATAGATTTCACCTATGTGAGTGTAGAAGTATGACACTTCCTATGAGAACTAGGCGCATTCTCAAAGACATTCAAGAAATCAGGATAGCCCAAGGCCTTAACGTGTTAGCTATAAAGCTCATTTCAACACCTTGATTATTATGTGTAGGCAGTGAATTTTTATTTTTTCTAAGTAGCCATAGTTCAAGTCTGAGACCACTTAAACTCTGGAGTAAAAAATACAATTTTACTAAGTGGAGGTTCAATACAGAGCACACCTTCATTATGCATGGTAGTCTTCCTTCAGCTAGTACACTCTCTTCTATTAATATTAAAATGAGTGGGGGCCTATTTGTTTTATGACATTTTAATATTCTTTTAATGCCTAATTCATTATTATAATAGTCACTTTAAGATATTTAAATTGTGGGAAGTTGCAGCAGTTATACTTGTTGGCAATTGATGCTAATTATCTCTTACCTTAATGCCATCAATTGTCACCAAATCATATTATGCATGGCTATTTATTTTCAGCCTCCACTTCCATTCATTTGTAATTCTCATGCATTTAAATAAATAGTTAGTGGTGGTATAATGTGGATATAAGTTTCTTGTAACTTCTGTAACTTTTACCTTTATTTTCTTTATTACTCTTCTAACTCTTGTAACCTAAAGAGCATTGCTCTTCCTTCTTTACTACCATCATTCATCCTTATTCAATACAAGGATGAATATATACCTATAAATAGTGATGGTATTACATATTTTGAAGTATAAGATAATGTAGATCTTACAAAAGTTAGTAAAAAAGAGAGTTTATCAGTTGAAGGGAGGTATTCTTTTTGTGTTTCTTTGAACTCAACTCTTTTCCAGATTTGTTGTGTTGTTCTTTGTGAGAAGGTTGTTGTATCCTATAGGGGACAAGTCAAGAAGATTACTATTGGACCAGTGAAATAATTTGTTGCAGTGGGCTTTAATCTCCTTAAAGAAAGTGAGATATCGGCACCTCAGACGAGGAAGAAGAAAATATATCATAATTTTCTTCACTTGTAATTTTCAGTTGTGATTTTCTTATAATTTCACCAACATATTTTTATTGTAAATTTGGAATAAGAATCGATAAGATAGAACGGATAATATAGAGAGTAAGATCTTTACTTTAATAAAATAAAGAACTAATTTGTGGCTAGGATAGAAATATAGCTAGAACACCTTATTTGGTTATAAAATGGAAAGATGTAAATTCTTTTCAATTGAGTGAGTATCACATCCTTGCTGAATAATGCAGTTGTGAGTTCAATTGGAATAGATGTTTAGAGGTTCAAAAGACCATGATCATATAATCAAGCCCATAAATCAACAACTAAGTAACTGAATGAGTTAATAAAATTGAAACTTAACATAATTGTTAGCGAAACCATAATCCTAAATCGATTCACCCATTGATTGTATAAGAATTCACTCTTTTCTTGGCTAATAGTTCATTAGTTATGTTTTTTTTATTTTTAGCTTAGTTAATTGTTAAATACATCTTTGAAATTTACTCCTTGAATAAATAATTAGTATTAGTCTAAATTAATAAATAGTTAATTGAAAAATATATGTGGTACGATATCTGGAATCTCAATTCTGTATTGTTTGTATGACAGTGTAAACTTACGTGTGCATTTGGACGCAACAATAAGAACAACTATTATGCTAACCAAACAAATCAAACTAAGATTTACTAAATAGCCATTTAAGTAGCTACCATAATTCTAGAACAAGACTTTTAACTCCACATAGACATGGAGCAATTATAACAAATCATGTAAATAATTAACGTAAAAATAAATAATAAAGGAGAATAAAAGAAGAAATTAATTTTTCTTCCGCCTTGATCGCTGCTCCTTGCTCTCTCTAAGTCAAAGATTTTTTAAAAATTAAATTAAAATATTTATAGGTGTAGGATAAAGATTCAAATAACTGAGTCCAAAACTAATTAAGAAATCAAAACCCAACTAAATTTGGTTGCAGCATTTAGGCTAAGCAACTGCTACCACGGTACTTTTGTCGCCTTCTCTTTCTTCTAACCAATTGAAATTTTATGGTTCCTTATTTCATTACTTATGAATTTAATGATTGAATAATGATTATAATCAAAATAATATGCCCTTCTCCTTATCCTTTTTTCTAAGTTGTTCTTTTCCTTATCGATTTTTATTTAATTTTTTACCAAATCTCTTTCTCGACACACAGATTGAATCTTACGCATAAAAATACAATATTAAAATAATTAAAAAATTAATATTCAAAAAGGACAAATAAAATATTTGTAAGGCAAGTAATGACTAATTTTTTCCTCACATCACCACTCACTAGACCTTAAGAATGCTCAAATAGAATCAAATAGGACTTTAACAGGTTGTAATATTGGCTAATGGATGATAAATTGTCAATTTGACAACTTACTAGAATTTTTTAAACCTAAATTATCAAGGTTTGTCAATGATTTGTTGTTACTTCCTTACTTAATGCTCATTTGTGTAGGTAAAAGTTGAAATGAGAAGGTGAACAAGGAAGCTTAATAAAAATAAGCAAAATCTAAAATTGCAGGCCCAGGAGTCAACCCTCAGTTACCACAATTGTGGACTGAGGGTCATGATCGTGATCAGTCAATAAGTCAATCGAAGGGAAATTATGATATGACAACCCCGATCATGGTATCGCGATTGCAGTCAAGAGATGGCAATCGCAGTAGAGCAAAAATATTCAAGGGCATTTTTATAATATTTGAAAAATGTAGAATTGATGCTTAAATTTGGGTTTTTAGCTCATTTTTTATCCATCTTTATTCTACACACTGTACATCCTTAGCTTAGTTTAGGGTTTGGTAATTTCTTGGAGATTGGAGCTTAAATTTATACTATTTTGAGGCAAGAAGTAATTAGAGGAACTCTAAAGTATGGATTTGGAAAATACCACTGAAGATTCATTGGAATTTAAAATGTGGTTTGCATTCTTTTTATTTTTCATGAATAACTTTGATGGACGTCTTGGTATATTTGTGTTCATTATCTCTATGATTTGTTAGATCTGCCTCTTGGGGTTATGTTTGATTAAGGTGCAAGTGTGTGTGGGTTGTGATTGTAGTTTAAATTCTTAGTTGATGATGATGGGTTCTACTATTTCTTGATTAAATTGGATGGAATTTGTCCATGAGAGCTCCAAATACCCAAATGGGGTTGATGGATGAAAATCCCAAGCTCTTGAAAGATCAATCCATCCTTGAAAGAGAGTTTGGGTGAACTTTTGGAACCCACCTCATCCTTGAATGAGGGTTTGGGGACCTAGGCAATAGTTGACAATTTATTAGCATAGTTCGCTAATTTTTGCTATCTTTGATTTTAAGGTTGACTATACCTTGGGCATCATCCTAGAAATAGGGATTCCCAATTGAGATTTTCGGTAAAATTATTAGGAACACCCATGAGGCATTCAAAAAATCCATGGGTGACATTTTTGATGTTTTGTTTAAAAGATAACATCAAAACCTCTAACCTAGCCTACCCACTCATTCACTAACTTGAATCGGATGCTACTTTCATATCTTCGCACATACTAATTTGCCCAAAGGAAAGCATAAATCCAAGATACATTCCTAATTGATTTTAGCCTTAAATTAGTCCCTTAGAAGTCCAAGAATTACGTTCACGTTAAAAAACAAAGGAAACCCCAATTTCACATTCTTATACTCTAGGTTTGAGTTTAGCTAGTATCTATTGTTTTGAGCTAACTTGATTACTAATCACATTGTTCCTCGTGGATTCAACCCCAACTCTTGTTGGTAAATATATTGATTACAATCGCCTTGCGCATAAATTGATGTGTAAATTGAGTATTATCAAAAAATAGCATCGTTGTCGGAGTACAATTTAACGTATTGAGTTAGTTTGGAATTTTAGCTTACTTGGTTGAATTCAAACTTGTAGGTATTTGTTTGTGCTTTTCTTTTGTTTTTTTTGGTAGTTAACTTTTTATTCTTGTTTATTTTTCACTATGGCGTCTTGGGATAAATATGATTTTGGTAGTTTGAAATCCTATCTAGATGATCCATGTCCATATTGTGATGGACTCCACTTTCTACGAGATTGTAGATATGCTCTTTAGAAAAAGATGTGTGCACCATCTCGATCCTATTAGGAGTATGATTATTTTTTGTGTGGTGGTCGGGATAGACATTGGAGTGATTGTCCAAATGCACCCTTCTCCCATTATACTATCTCATATGCTAGTTCTTCTTATGAGCTTAATACGTTTCATGATGCATCAAAGGAAGAACAATGTGGCAAATACAATAGTGTTGAAATAATGCTTTAGCTTATCTTGGATCGGGTGGAGACAACAGGGGATAACATACATCCCATGCATCAAGTAGTGGGGGTAAAGAGGGGGTTAAAAAGATAGAAGAAATGGGTATGAAGGATAATCTTTTAAATACCATGATTATGCCCACTTATCCAAATGAGCTCAATGTTGAAGAACTCTTAGTGATTTCCCAACTAATCGATCCAAACATAAGAGATGATACCAAAATTGATAAAATGGTACTAGAGTCAAACAAAAAAGCTAAGCAAATCCTTGGTGAGGATCTATACCATTTCAGAGTAAGAATGTCAAGAAGGATGCAACCCCAAAATTAAGGAAAAGACCTCACTCAAATAACTTTTCAACATTATGCTTGGTGGATGTGATGAAAGTCCAATCACCCAAGCAAATGATGAATTTTGGAGATGAGGAGAATGATCCCTATATTTTGGAGTTTGTGATTCAAAAGGGGCAAATTGAAGCCCTCATTTTTAGGCCAATAAATGCAAATTCAGTGTGAAACAAGTGAATTTTTTATGCTCCCATCGATACCAATGAGTCTATTAGGAAGTTTGATGTGAAATTGGGTAAAAGATTTAAATCTTCAATGTGGAGAGATAGAAAATATTTCATTGTGTCCTCACCTTTTCCCAAAGTACCTCAATGATGTATTGATCTAAAATTAGGCCGCCGATTCAAATCTTCTAAATAGAGACATAAATGATTGGCAAAAGATATCGTGCTGCAACTTTAACTAAGGCGCTTCTTGGGAGACAACACAAGAAATTTTTCTTGATATTTTCTAATGTTTTTTCATTCAATAGGTGTTTTTGGGTGTTTGTATAGGTGATATGTAACGCTCTATATTTTTGTGCTAAATTTCAAACGATCGTTCCTATGTCTATAAATTTTAATCATATTATTTGTTTGTTAATAAATGTGTCATGATCATAACCCTAGTTTATGAAGTGCTCTTGAAGTGAAACATTTTCATAGAATTCACTTATAACAAGGTTGAGCTAAGAACCTTTGATTTATCCAAAGTTTAGTAGTTTGTTCTACCAGGGTCTAGTTTGAACGTGTATACCTTTTAATAAACATAGAACTTTACATGTCAAGATTCACCGAGTTGTAGATAATTGAGTTAGCTTTCAACGAAACCAATTTCACCTTTATCCAATACCCAAGGGAAAAGTTATAACCATTTTCGTAAAGAGAGGCAGTAGGTCACCACGATTACACCACTCGGTGGTGCCTATAGGGGTGGAACCAATAGCGCTCAGCATAAGCCTCAAAATCTGGATTCTCCAAAATAGTACGTCACCACGATTATATCGCTCGGTGGTGCCTATAGCGGTAGAACTAATAGCGCTAAGTTGTAAGCCTCAAAATCAGGATTCTACTGAAACTTTTGATTCTGATGGACAGTCTTGTCTTTTCCCTACAACCCCAGGTCATAAAAACAGTAGATTAGACATCATTCTAAGAAAATTATACTCATTATTCACCAAATTTCTCTCTAATAAACCCTCAAACTCCGACTTTAACTCCAAGAAATCCAAAGTTTCACCATTTCTTTTTCAAAATAATCAAAAATTCATGTTTCTGCATTCAAAAACTATATGAAGAACTTCAAGAACTTCATTAGGGATTCAAAGTTCAAGATTCTACATCTAATTAATCAATTAAGGTATGTGGAGTTATGAACAAGGATACTCTCTTCATCCTTGTCCCCAAAACTAATTTTTAAACATAAATTTACATGAATTGCAATTAGGGTTCATACACAAAGTATCTTATTTTGAGTTTTGGATTTATAAAGTGATTGAAGCATGAAAGTCCATATTTATCTTGATTTAAAGAATTCTATTTTATGATTTGAACACCATGAGTATGATTTTAGACATTGATTACAGATTTCCAATTGAGTTTAAGCATGATATTGTTGAAGTATTTCAAGAAGTATATTGAGCATGATATTTTACTATGAATTCGCATAAGTTTAAAGCATGGGTTTTAAGCCTGAAGATTTAGTATTGATGTTTCAAGAAGATTATGATTTTAAGCCTCTTTGGTGATTTTTTACCAAGATTCAAGAAAGAATAGATGTTTTGATCCTACGCTAAGATAAGGAATCCATATTGTTCATATATTTTGAGATTTTAAGAAAGAGAAGAATAGCTCGTTTTCATTATAAACCCTTGTGCTATTTTAAGGTGGATTTTCTAAAGCTCTGAGAAATAAGTATGCTAGTAGTATTTAGCACCAAGTTGGTATGATTCCAAGGTCTCATGCCCTAGAGCTACGTGCCACCGTAAGTTAAAATTTTAAGTTCCCATAGTGAGCTATGACAGTGATCACTTAAGATAAAGTTCTATTCTGATGATAAGAGTAGAACAACTCTCCCCAATGTAGGTAAGACATTTGACTCCATGACAGCTCACATGTTGTATGTCAATTAGAAGAACATCCCTAAGACTGAGTCCTAACACAAAATAATACAACAAACTTTAGAAATTAAGTGTAAAGGAACACAAATTTACTCAGATATTGTCTTACATACAACATCAGTTATCAGATTTCAGCTTTCAGTTTTCATATGATAAAGGGGATTCCTTTTTCACTTAACCTACATGCTTTGAAAATAGAATAAGAGTACAACATTTAGAACTAAGTGTGGTGGCTCACAAGAATTACTTTTATGCTTTACTACTCATGATTTATGTTTTGACAGTTTTAATTATTCAAGCCAAGGTGAGTCACTTACACATAGCATGCAGTTTTTGAAAGTGTGTTTGAATATTACATTATTGTATTACTTATTCATTCATCCCATATGTTCAGTACATTCCAAAATTACTGATTCATATATACTTCTATGTGCTATATTTTTTAATAATATAGGTACCAGTTGTAGCCCATACCTCAAAATCAGATAGTTGCACCTTCTAATCAGTAGGTGTTGAGTCTTTTTAATTCAAGGGTTCAAGTTAGTCATTGTTCGAGTAGTACTACATTTTTCTTTATTCAGTCGTATTGATTTGGGATAGTTGGAGGTCATGTCTCAACTACTTATAGTTAGCTTCCAGTCAGTAGGTGATGTGCCCTTTTGATTCAAGGATTTGAGTCAATCATAGTTCAAGTAGTACTACATTTTTCTTTATTTAGTCTTATTGATTTGGGATAGTTGGAGGTCATTTCCTGACTACCTTAGTCAATATTAGTAGAGGCTTCATAGACAGTCAGTAGAAGTTATTATATTTGATTTTTGTCTTGTTTGTATAAACCAAGTTGTACTCATTGTACTAGTTTTGTTTTCAAAGATATCCAGCTAAATCTATTTCTTCCATTTATTACTTCATGATTTATGTATTTTACTCAGTTGGTTATGAGTTATGCCAGTACAAGGGTTAGCTTGGGATCACTTGTGATCCTAAGCACCATGTGACGACTACGGGGTAGTCTCGGGTCATTACAAATATAGTATCAGAGCATAGAGTTCAAGTTTCCTAGGGTGTCTATAAATTCGAGTCTAGTAAAGTCTTGCATAATGGTACGAAGACATCTGTACTTTTCTTCAAGAGGCTACAGGGTATTTAAGAAATATTTCCCTTGGTCGTAATGTAAAGTTGTTCTCTCAGAAACTTCTATCGATTCATATGTTACTCCATAATTCTCTATGTTTTATTCTTGAGATAACATGATTAGCAAGTTCCAATTCCTCCCAAGAAGATACTCTCAGATTTACTATCAAAAATTTTGAAAGTTACACAAGGGGCCTAAGAGAAGCTCGCTAGTGTGTTATAAGTTTATCAAGTTAAGATTTATGTTCTCATTCTTATGACTTGTCCAATTAAGACAGAGTAAAATATATAATCATATTCCTCATTAATCTTTCTATATAGATAGCGCTCATGAAAAAAGATAGTATGAACCTAAAGTGTTACGATTCATAAGTAGTAGAACCTTTCTATAGCTAGAAGTATGGGTATAGAAGTGTAGTTATAAGAAAATTGAGAATGATGATTGATAGAAAATATAAAGATAAACTTATGCATTCTATCGAGTTTTTGTTGAGGTAATATGTTCTTGTGTGTTAGCTAGAAAAAGGTAATGAAAGAGTTATTAGTTAAGGTGAATTATTGTTTTCTTGAAGTATGAAAAGAGTTATTGATGGTATTTATGGTGTTAGAAAGGTATAGAATACTAATGGATTATTTGGTGGTTGAGTATTATTAATTAGGCTTCCCCTGAGGTTGCAAAATGGAGTTGGTTAAAACTTATTAACTTATGAGAGTAATTTAGGTGTATAGATGGGTAAATAGCCATAATGTGTAGAAGAAGGATATGCTAACGAATTATAATGAGGTGGACTATGTGATCATGATTTATAGCTTCCAAGTAAAAAGTATGTGAGGTTGTGTTGTTAATTATGCCTAGCACTAGACACTAAGTTTGAATAATAGATGATCATCAAGGTGGAAATAATGCTTTCTTGGTTAGTGTGACTAGTTGTAAGGAAGTTATCTAGTAGGCTTGAACAGTGTATGCAAGATCTTAAGTTCATTTATTCATAATTTAGTATGATGTTATAAGTATAATGTAGAGGTATGCCCAAAGTGAATTGTGGCTGCATTATTTTCAAAGATTATTAAGTATTGTGTGTTATTAATAGTACCCTTGAGTGGTTAAGTGGAAGAAGGCTAGCTATATAGTGCATGGTATTCCTAATAGCTAAGTTGGGGAGTTATGGATTGTTGGTGATGAGTCTTTTAAGTAAGAATTTGATTCTTATGGTTTTGGTAAAGTGTAAGTTTAGAGATATGATATTAGTAGACTATAAAAGAAGTTAGTAGGGTTCAGCAAAGGTTTGGAGATATCCATGTTAAGTGTTAGAATCTAAGTTGGTCAGTGTTTAGGTTGTTATATGATGGCTATTGGACTATAGAAAGAAATATTTATATCACGATAGGAAGTATAGTTGTGGGTTTCACACTTTTAGGTGTAGTCTTTTAGGGTAAGTTTATTGTTTATGTGTATTGTTATATCCCAAACTCTCGAGTAAAGTGATTGCAGTTTAGATTAGAGTTTAGTAAGGGGTTCCACAAACTTAGAATTATGGTTTAAAGCTAAGGTGGAGATGATAGAACAAGAGACCAAGTCAGGCCCCCAGATTCTAGTTGTAAATCCAATATGTTGTAGAACAACAGTTAGGGAGAATGATGCCCAACCCGTTCTTATCTTGGTACAGATTTTTAAGTCATCACAGTATCTACTCATGCTCTTCAGTTTATGTCATGAATTTCCTCAGTTTAGATCTATTTAATGAATCCATGCCATTGACATCCTATTCCTCAAGCCTCAGTTAAGTGTCAAAGTTATGTATAGTGTTCTTTTGTGCTTTAGGTTCTTATGCGTTAGCCCTTCAGTGATCTCTTCTTATGTTAAGATAGTGGTGATGATAATGTATAAGTAATGGTTTATACGAGAGAGATTTTATCACCCTTATTAACAAAGGTTATTTATGTTTTTTCTATCTAAGGCTAGGAGATGAAGGAATATTAAGGTAAATCTTTGGTATATGTCATAGTTAGTTGAAAATTCTAGGTATGTCTTCTTAAGAATAGTGCAAGAAAGTTATTATTGATAGATGTTAAGAGAATATGAGAAGTATTCCCCTATGGGTGTTTATTTTGAATTTCATATGTGGTTATCATAATAGGCTTGAAGATCATGTTGGAATGTAAGTGGATGATTGCAATATGCTCTAGTTGAAGTGGTAAGGCATGATATGCTTAAGGTATAAGCTCTAAAAGATACATAGAAGATTGAATCATGTGGTTTATACTAGTATTATGGTGTGGCATGTTGTGCCTTCTAATTTCGAGTTAGGCTTGATCACAGTGAGAAAATTTAGTTTAAGTTTAGACTTTAGAAGATGGAGTTATCAATGCCCCTGTGAAAAGTTTTAGTTAGATCAAATGACTATGGTAATTAAGGGGACTAGTATAGTTGAGGGAGTATTTAAGAAGTGTTGCTAAGCTTGAAAGTAAGAAATTTTATTGCCTAAGGCCTAGTAATTATACCCTAGCTTATGATTTATATGTCTATGTTCCATGCTCCAGAGTTGTATCAATGTTGTTGTTCCTTATATAGATGTCTTGTTCAGATCATGCCCAAAATTCTTTGCTCCCTAATGTTATTAGAATTTTCTTAGAAGAGTGTTGGAGAAATATTCCATTTAAGTATGGGCATTCAGTATGGTCCAGTCTATATAGCTTGCGATCCATCTTAGCAATCAAGCAGATAAGCTCCTACAGATTTCCAACTTTTCATCTAGTCTTACCACCTAAAGTTACATGAGTAAGGCCATTCCACAAGGTAAAATGTTCGCATTCCTGCAAATTGCGAATTCATCTCAGTTCATGCACCATGTATCATTTTCAGGTTCAGATATTTAGTCATGATTCAGTTCAAAAGTGTTAAGTAAATGTCTTAGTTTTCCAAGTGTTCCAGCTCAAACAGCGTAATACCCATTTATTATCTTAGTCTCATTGTCTCATGATTTGTTCTTGAATAAGTTATCACTTTGCAGTTCTATATGTATGATTGTATCATGAATACTTTAAGCAAATTCTAAATTATCAGCGTGAATCAGCTCCTTATAATTAGCAAAGGCAAGTTAGCTTAGAAGTCAGTTTCATGATAGAAGTTCTTAATGTTTTATCTCAGTCATATCCTTTCTTGGAAAACATATGATGTCCATGTTATTCCATACCTCTAAGTCTTTAAAAAGTTCCTATCCATCATTCGAGGATGAATAATTCCAGGGGGGAGATAATGTAACACCTTGTATTTTTGTGCTAGAATTCAAATCGTTGTTCCTATGTGTATATATATTAATCTCATGATTTGTATGTTAATACATGTTTTATTATCATTACCCTATTTTATGAAGTTCTCTCGAAGTGAAAGATGTTTATAGAATTCACTCAGAACAAAGCTGAGCTAAGAACCTTTGATTCGTTCAAATTTTAGTATTCAGTTCTACAAGGGTTTACTTTGAATGTGTATACCTTTTGATATACATATAATTTTACTTATCAATACCCACCAAGTGTATATAATTAATTCAGCTTTCCAACGATAATAATTTTGCCTTAATCCGATACCGGAGCCAAAAGTTATAGCCATTTTTGTGAAAAGATGCAGTAGGTCACCGCGATTACACCATTTGGCGGTGCCTATAGAGGTGGAAATAGCCTTCGGGGTAAGCCTAAAAAATGGAATTCTCCAAAATAGTAGGTCACTACGATTAAACCGCTCGGTGGTGTCTATTGTGATTGAACCACTAGTGCTCAGCGGTAAGCCTCAAAATCGAGATTCTGCTGAAACTTTTAATTTTAAGGGGTAGTCTTGTCTTTTCCTTACAGCCCAAGGTCCTAAAAACAGCAGATTAGACATCATTCTAAGCAAAATATACTCATTATTTGCCAAATTTCTATCCAAGGAACCCTCAAACTCCAACTTTAACTCCACAAAATCCAAAGTTTCACCATTTCTTTTTTAAGATAATCAAGAATTCAAGTTTCTGGATTTATCAACTTTATGAAGAAGCTTCAAGAACGTCATTAAGGATTCAAATTTCAAGCTTCTTCATCTAATTAATTAATTAAGGTATGTTGAGTTATGAAAAAGGATCCTCATTTCATCCTTGTGCCCAAAACTAGTTTTTAAACATGAATTTACATGAATTGCAATTAGGGTTCATACCCAAAGTATCTTGTTTTGAGTTTTGGATTTATAAAGTGATTGAAGCATGAAAGTCCATATTTGTCTTGATTTAAATTATTCTCTTTTATGATTTGAACACCATGAGTATGATTTGAGACATTGATTACAGATTTTCAATTGAGTTTAAGCATGATATTGTTGAAGTATTTCAAGAAATATATTGAGCATGATGTTTTACTATGAATTTTGCAAAAGTTTAAAGCATGGGTTTTAAGCCCTAAGATTTAGTACTGATGTTTCAAGAAAATTATGATTTTAAGCCTCTTTGATGATTGTTTACCAAGATTCAAGAAAGAATTGATCTTTTGATCCTAAGCTAAGATAAGGAATCCATATTGTTCTTATAGTTTGAGATTTTAAGAAAGAGAAGCATAATTGGTTTTCATTATAAACCTTTATGCTATTTTAAGGTGGATTTCCTAAAGTTCTAAGAAATAAGTATGGGAGTTGTATTTATCACCAAGTTGGGTATGATTCTAAGGTCTCATTCCCCAGAACTACGTGCCTCTGTAGGTTTAAAAGTTAAGTGACCATAGTAGGCTAAGACAGTGATCACCTAAGATAAGGTTCTATTCTGGTCGCAAGGGTAGAACAACTCTCCCCAACATGGGCAGCACGTTGGACACCATGATAGCTTACATAGTGCATGTCAGTTAGAAGAACCTCCCTTATCCTAAGTCCTAAAACAAAATAATAGAATAACTTTTTGAAACTAAGTGTAAAGGCTCACAAATTTACTCAGATATTGTCTTACATAAGATTTTAGTTATTAGATTTTAGCTTTCAGTTTTCATATAATAAAGCTGAGTCTTTTTTCACTTAGCCTTCATCATTTGAAAAAAGCATAAGAGTAAAACTTTTAGAACTAAGTGTGGTGGCTCACAAGAATTATTTTTATGCTTTACTATTCATGATTTATGATTTGATAGTTTTGATTATACAAGCCAAGGCGAGTCACTTACACTTAGCATGCAGTTTTTGTAAATGTGTTTGAATATTGCATTATTGTTTTACATATGCATTCACCCCTATACGCTCAGTACATTCCAAAAGTACTGATGCACAAGTATGTCTGTTCTATATTATTTAATAATGTAGGTACCAGTTGTAGCCCATATATCAAAATCAGACAATTGCAGTTTTTAGTCAACAGGTGATGAGCCCTTTTGATTCAAGGGTTCGAGTCAGTCATAGTTTGACTAGAACTACATTTTTCTTTATTCAATCATATTTATTTGGGATAGTTGGGGTTCATGTCCTTACTACCTTTAGTCAATATTAGTAGAGGCTTCATAGATAGTGAGTAAAAGTTGATGTATTTGATTTCTATTTTGTTTGTATAAGCAGAGTTGTATTCGTTGTAATATTTTTGTTTTCAAAGATATTCAGCTAAATATATTTCTTCTGCTTATTACTTCATAATTTATGTATTTTATTCATTTTCTCATGAGTTACGCTAGTACAAGGTTTATCTTGGGATCACTTGTGGTCCTAAGAACCGTGTGACGACTAAAGGGTAGGGTCGTTACATAATGACACAAGCTTGAATGGGTACCTCAAGAATGAAACCTCGAATAAGTATATTGGACTTTCTTCTCATCACTTTTCTCTCTTAAGTAAGCTTATAAGGAATGATCTTTAAAATACAAAGGATAATCATATTCCTTGATATTACTTCCAATTATTTTAAATTATATACATTAATCAATGATGTTCTCCATAAATTTGAATGAAGAAACAACATTATGAAATTTAATATAACATTGGGAGAAAACCTGATTTAGTCCATAAATAGATTTATTCAACTTGTAATCAAGGTGAATTTCATCCTAATCACTAAATTCTTATGAATGACGCATATATACCTCCTCTTTAAGACCTCCATTTAGGAAAGACGTTTTCACATTCATTTGATATAGCTCTAAATCAAACTGAGCTATTAATGCCATAATTATTCTTAATGAATCCTTCTTTCACATATGAGAGAAGGTTTCATGGTAATCAATACCTTTTTTTTGAGTGAAATCATTGGCTAAAAGTCAATCTTTATATCACTTAACATTACCAGATGAGTCTCTTTTAGATTTATAAACTCATTTAGAACCTATAGTAGAGACTCCTTTTGGTAATTCAATGAGATTTCAGACATTATTTTTAGTCGTAGATTCTATCTCTTCTTTCATGGAGTCATATCAAAGTCTGGATTTTTCTCCACTCAAGGCTTGTGAAAATGAACTTTGATCATCTTTTAGTCCAATGTCATAATCAAACTCTTGAATATATACAACATAGTCACTAGAAATTGTTGGTCTATGAACTCTTAAGAATCTTCCACTTCCACTTATTCAGGTGCTCCTTCAAAAATGGTGAAACACCTAGGCTTTGGACCCTTAGAAAAAATCCCTTGGTTGAAGTTTTTGGGCAAGGTACGACTCAAGGGTACTATTCGTACCCTAGGATACAACTTGGGGTCCTCTCACTCATATGTTACGTAGTTAGTAGAGGTGATAATGCTCAACTTATACGTCAATTTAGTGCAAGACAGTCTTTGTCAATATATTTATCTTACAGGAGTCGGGATCGAATCCATGAGGAACAATGTGAGTGGCGATTGAGTAAATTCGAAATAGAAGTGTTTGCTAAAATTCAAACAAATTGTTAAAAATGGTTTGGCGGTTTTCAATCATGTCAAATATGAATGCAAATATTTGGCTTCTAAGGGTATAATTCGAGACTAAGAACAATTAGAGTGTAATGAATTAGAACGGATCTTGGGATTACACTTTCTTAGGGGCAAGATATGCATGGGAACATGATAATTCGATGCAAATTCTAATCATTAATGATATGGTAGGCTAGGTCTAATGTCCTTGAAGCTAGTTTTTCAAAAAAACCACAAGAATTTATTCCATTGGTTCTTTCGACCACCTAACGATTGTGTCAATCAAAACCACTCAATACCTCAATCAAGGCATCCCTATTTCTAAGATAGGAATTATACCCATGATGCAGTTAACTTCACAACCACCCTTATGTATAAGATAGTTATAGATTAGCAAACTATACCCATAATTGTCTATCGTTTCTTTAGTCTCCACATCCCTGTTTCAAGGATGATATAGATTCCTAAAGTTCACCATAAATCCTTCTTTCGAATATGGCCTTGAGCTTTCTATAGTTTGGAGCTTTCACCAGTCAAACCTATTTGGGTATTTGGGGATTTCACCCATTAAATCCCAAGTAATTTAATCAAGCAATAATAGAACCCGTCATTAACAAACTCAAATCTACACAAAAATATCACAAACTACACACAATTGCACACTAATCAAGCATAATCCTATGAGGTAGATCTAGCAACTCATAATGATAATAAACACAAATAAACCAATATTTCCATCAAATTTATCCATAAGAAAATAAAGAGAGGTCAAAACACACTTTGGAATCCAATGAATCTTCAATAGGTAAAGCCAAATCAACACTTAAAAGTCACTCTAATGTTTTGTTAGCTCAAAATTAGTACAAGTGTTGATCCAAGTTCCAAGAAATTACAAAAACCCTAAACTAAGGATGGTAGATAGGAGATGGAATGATGGATAATGGATAATGAGCCACCAAACCCCTTAAATTAGCCCAAATTCCACATTTGACCAATATTACAAAAATGCCACCTTGCTCTTGGTCTCTTTAGACGAATTATAATTTTTCCCTTGAAGCTTTTCTGCTTAACTGTGATCGCCACTCCTTGACCACGTTCATGAATTCCATAATCTCGATAGTTATTTCGTGATTGCCCTCATGTTGGCTTGTTGATTGGACATGATCGCAACCCTCAGGCCGTGATTGAGGTAACTGAGGGTCAATTTCTAGGCCTACAGTTCAACTTTTATTATTTTTGCTCATATTTATTCATTTTTTGACTTGAATAACTTGCTCATCTTTCTTTTTCAACTTTTTCTACACAATGAGCATTAGGTAAGAGATTAACATAAAATCAATGGAAAATCATGATAGTTTAGGTTTAAAAGGTGTTAGAAAATCATCGAATTTATAACTTATCAACACCCTCAAACTTAGACTATCGCTTGTCCTCAAGAAACCAATAACAATTCAATGAGATAGGGTATTAAACTCAAATCCACCCAAAAGAAGGCTATACTAAAGGAACAAGCTAAGAAAGCTCTACAAAGACTTTTCAAACATGTCATGGCAACAAGTAAACCAAAAAAATTCAATAAGCTCATATTTAGAAAAGAAAGGATGCAATTTTATATCAAAGAAACCTTCCAAATCAACAAATCATCTTAAGAGCAGACTCAAAATCATCAAAGATTGTCTCAATCTTCACAATGTTACTTACCTCACCCATTTACCCAAATTGATAGTAAGACTTTACTCTATACCCAAAAGTATCAATTTCGCTCACATGGAAGAGTTATCTCCACACACATAAAATATTTAAATTTCTAAAGGAACTCGAATAATGATAGAATTCACACTCACTCTCACAAAGAAATTCCATTACAATGAGTAGAACCATAAGCTTGCCCTTTGTGTTTTTTAATGTAGACTTACCTAGTTTGTAATCACCAAGGTCTTACAGGTCAAGATAAAGTTATAAAGTGCAGGAAAGAATATATATATATAGATCAAATGACTAAAATAGCTCCTTCTATACAATTGCTCAACCCTTTCTATCCCAATATTTTCAAACTATCCACCTTATTCTCTTTTAAAGCATTTTCCATATTTTCCTACCTTTTTTATTACAATTACAAACAATTCAAAGCCACCATTTTCTTTCTTCATTTCTTTGGCTTTCTCAAGAGACTTTCTAACTTTAAGTGTTTCTTAGCCCCCTCATTTGCCTCATTTCTCTTCACGTTCTATAGGCTAGGCTATACAAATTTATTATCAAGTATGTCTCTTGTCTCTTAAGAACATGATTTGAACCCCTTACATACACCTTTCTTGGATCATCTTAGCTAATCCCCCCAAACTTAGGGTTTGAACCACACTTACATTATTCTCCCAACTACACAAATCCCCCAAATTTAGGCTTTCGTATACATTTTATTACTTTGAATCCGATTGATGCATCAAAGGAGGTAAAGTGCCAAAAATTAGATTTAAAAGGGGCTTAGGTGTTTTATCAAGGTTATTGTTACAAAAAGAGAGAAAAATAGGTAAAAAGGCTCAAAGGGGTTAACTAGGAAAAATTATTAAGGTGGGAATTTGGCTATATGACTGGTCAAAATGTCCTTGGCTCATTCTCCAAACCAAGCTTGTCAAGGATTTCACTTAGAATACACTCGGGGCAAGTTTTAGACTATACATATGTACAAGAATTATTCAAAAATCTTACCATACATGGCATCGTACTCATAGAGTAAAAAGTTAATCTCCCAACCAATTTGAACAATTTGAGCTTAATAAGTAACTCCGAGTAAAATAATCATCCTTGTAAAGAGAGAGCCAAATGTGGAATTTAATGGTCTCACTCCAAAGAAAACTCGAAAACATTCTTGATCTTTTTTACCAGGAAAACTATATTTTTGGCCTTTCTCAAAATCATGCTATTTCTTGCTAATTACTTTTGGAAAGAATTTTTGAACTTTTTCCACTTCCTAAACAATTAAAGAAAATCCTAGGACAATGCAAGGCAACATTATCATTACGGTTCATGGAATCCTTTCCTCATAATTTCACATATCGTCCATTTAGCTCATAAAACATTCATGACACCAATAGGAGCATAAACGACCTTATACCCTTAAGAATGGCTTCACCCAATCTATCATAGGGCAAGGCAATAATTCATGTCTCTTGGGTTACTTAGACCTCACCCGAGCACTAATCGATAACACCATGGGCTCAACATTCATGAACAACTTCAACGAAACACCAATGGTTATCTCAATTTTAAAACTAATCGGACTCAAAGCTATACTCCAAAAATAATCACACAATGCCTCAAGAAAGTTTGTATTAACCTTTACAAGCATATAAGGCATTTCTCTCTTATTGACATTTTAACAAACATGTGATGTGCATGAAAAGTAAGAGTTAGAATAGATAAAATAACATCATATGTGAACAAGTCCAATGGATCAATTCATCACCAACTACACCACTTTTAATTATACTAACCCAATTATATCACCCACCACTCAAATAAGCAAAATAACCCTCAAGTGGGTGTTTCATCAAACATATGGTGTATACTAGTGTATGGAAGCAAGAATTTCCAATTAGGCATGTATGACAAGGTATTCATTTAAAAATATTCAGCCCAAAAGCCACATTTAATCTAAATTTGGTGACTTTTATTATATAAATTATAAAAATAGATTTAAAAACAAATATGTCGAAGAGTCACGATCAATTATTAAAATTAAATAACTGTTCTGTTATAGTTATAAATTATTTTTATCATTTATTTCCTTATTATTTGTTTACGAACCGTTCTTCATATTAAATAATTGGAAAGTCATGTCATGAATTTTTACCCTCTTAATAACAATAACTCTCTTTTATTTATAACTGCCTGTTGCAATATATGATCGATCTTTCACATCAGATTAACCTCTGTCGACATGTTGAGAATAAGGAATAAGCAAGAATGATAATTAAATATGAACAAGAATTAAAAATTCAAAGTTGACCATGAAACATAGATTTTTGAACCCCTTGGGTAGATACAAAGGGAGGAAATACATACATACGTTAAAGGAAAAAAAGCATAACCTAATTATTATAAATACTATTATTATTATCATTACTATTATAATTATTACTATTAGTATTGTAAACCAGAAAATTTTCATTCGGCAGCAGCAGGGCGCTCCTCAGCCTTGCTCTGAAGTCGGCCAAATTCCTCTGGAGTTTATGAAAGTTCCTTTGAAGTTCCTACAAGAACTTGATATGAATCTTATTGTACGAATCTGGATCATCCATATTTGTAAGTGTAGTAGAATGAATGAGTAAGGGGGGACCTATTTATAAATGATTGAATTGGAAGAGGTTAGTCAAACAAAAAGCCAGGACTGTTAATATCCCTTAATTAAATAAAACTGGTGACTTTTCGAATATGTAAATTAAAAAAATTGATCTAAATACAACATTTTATCTTTTTATTATATCTTAAAAAGAAAAGAAAATTGCTTTAAAATAAATCTAACAAATAGGTAAATTGTTGCAAAATATATTCCATCTGTCAGATAACTACAATATATTTTCAATTTATTACAACAGATGCTAGTCATCTATTTATTCAATTTAAGTAATAGATGGGCAAGGAAGAATAAGGTGCGTGCAGATGGATCCACTATTATATGTGTGTGAGTTAAGAAGTATTACTGATAAGGTCACTGGGACAACACACATAAAGTATAATATTTTTATGAATGCGATTTTTAACCTATTAGGCATTGATCATTCAAACAAGATCCTACATTTTATAATTAAGTTTGAGGGGTTTGAATTGATAAGGCTGAGGGCCTCATAAAAATAGTGCAGATACCCTATTATGAATTACTGACGGTTGTTACTCGTGTTTATGCGTGACAAGTTTTGAGAAGGGATCAATATTTGGTGTCATTGCAGAGAACCAATAGCGATTGGACTTAACTTTAAGTGTACATTGGACTCTAAGAAAATCTTTGAACCCTCGCTCTGTATCAAACAAGAATGGAAAACCAATAGAAATTCCCTGACCTAAATTTATAAGGAAGGGTTGATTGAGAAGATGATTATACACCAGAAGGAGCCGAAGGAGAATGCCTATGAGGGAAAGGTGAGTTGATGAAAGACTATATCATCTGACAGCTAATTGAAGATAATACATAGGGTAGAAAGTAACTTCTAGTGAATCTGGCCGATGGAATTATCTTAAAGCATGAGAAATCTGAATCAAGTTTAAATATGAAAGTGTATCCGGTAATGTAAATTTGTTTGTTGTCTCTCTAAAAGAAAAATAATGCAGATGGAAACTTTTATATGGAGTTGAGACTAGGTAGCGTGGTCGGAATTATCACCTACATAAAAATAGCAGAAGATAAAGAAAGCAGCCTTGAGGGCATCGAGGGTTGAAATGATGTACAGTAAGTCTAGAAAACTTTTGGCAATAGCAACTGCAGTTAAAGTAACGAATCTAAGTGAAGGCGATAATTTTTGAATTTTAAATTGCATCCCATGCCTTTTTGTTTGTGGTTCCGATTAGGTCTACTATTCTTGACCTGATCGGAACCACAAACATAATTGAAAGGAAAATTGAGTATCATCACTTCGATAGCAATATGGTTATAATTGATTGTGTTTTATAGCCTTATAATACTTTTAACATTTCTTGGAGAAGATCAGAGGCTTGCTCTAGTTTATGAATTTCAATAATTTTCAACCTTGCCTCCAGCTTGTTGATTCTGTATTTAAGTTGGTCGTTGTTGTCTTTGAAGTTGGTATAGAGTTCCTGATCTCTTGTGAGCTCGATCAGGCACACTACCTTCAAAGTTGTGTAATTGAAGAAGGCCTTCAAAACACTTTCTTCAGATGCCTTAAAGGATACACAGAGGGTCGTTATGTTTGCTTTAGGTCAAAATATGTTGATGCACACTGAAGATGTAGTCCCAATAGTTGAACAACACACTTTTATCGAGTGTTGCTCAATGCAATTTGCTTAACCAATTTGATAAATTAATAAGCTAGGAGTTATGTAGCGTGTGATCTAAACCGACTCAACCAAGCCTATAAAATGTTACATAACTATAAGCTCATTACCCTATCAAAAAAAATTAAAAAATTTAGTGCACAAATTAAATGAGCTAAACCTCTCAGTCTTTCTGCTGGATCACTCTTCTTTTATTATAGATGACAAAATATCTACTATGCAAAAGTCTACACCGTCTCCAGAAATGCTTGCCAAGGCACAAGTCTTCAGATGGCATCATTAGTAATCTCTCAATATCAAGTGATATTGAGAGATTTATAGTCATACATTCTCAAGGCGTTGGCTACGGCAAGAATTTTTTCTAATGACAAGATATCTGCCAAGCAAAAGTCTACACCGTCCCGTGGAAATTCTGGCCAGAGCAAAAGTCTTCAGAAGACATTATTAGTCATCTCTCAACATCAAAGAAGTCTTCTATGAAAGTCTTCAGAAAATAAATGAAAATAAGATTGTTTTAAGAAATGACTACACATAATTACGGCATCAACAACCTCACCAGATTCACTCTTCATAAAAAAGAAAAGGCAAAAATATTTTCATTTGCATTCGCATATTATTTATTTGACAAACCAAACAAAGATGAATTAAATGCTAGATTTAGTTCATCTTTGTTTGGTTTTTCAAATAAATAATATGCGAATGCAAATGAATATATTTATGTCTTTTTTGTATGAGGAGTGAAACTGGTGAGGTTGTTGATGATAATGTAGTTATTACTGAAAACTTCCTTATTTTTGAATGTCTTCTGAAGACATTTGTACAAGACTTCCTTGATATGGAGAGATTACTTATAATGCCTTCTGAAGACTTTTTCTCTGGCAAGAATTTCTGCTGATGGTGTAGACTTTCACATGGCAGATATCTCGTAATCAGCAAAATTCTTGTCGTAGCGAACGTCTTGAGATGGCATGACTAGAAATCTCTGAATATCACTTGATATAGAGAGATTACTGATGATGCCATCCGAAGACTTGCGCCCTGGCAAGCATTTCTGGTGATGATGTAGACTTTTGCATAGCAGATATCTTGTCATCTATAATTGGAGAAGACTGATCAGCAAAAAGGCTGAGAGATTTAGCTCATTTGATTTGTGCACTAACTCTGCCAAATTTTTTATAGGGTAATGAGCCTATAGTTATGTAATATTTGATAGGCTTGGTAAAGTCTGCTTATATCACACGCTACATAACTCCTTGCTTATTAATTTATCAAATTGGTTAAGCAAGCTGCATTGAGTAACGCTCGAAAAAAGTGTGTTGTTCCCCTATTGGGACCACATCTTTAGTATGCATCAACATATTTTGACCTAAAAAAAACACAGCGACCCAATGTGTATCCTTTAAGGCTTCTAAAGAAAGTGTTCTGAAATCCTTCTAAAATGCCACAACTTTGAAGGTAGTTTCCTGATCGAGCTCACAAGAGATCAGAAACTCTTGACCAACTTCGAATACGAAAACGACCATCTTGAATACAGGATCAACAAGTTGGAGGCAAGCTTGAAAATTATCGAAATTCATAAACTAGAGCAAGCCTCTAATCTTCTCCAAGAAATATTGAAAGCTTGCTAAGGTTATAAAACACAATCAATTATAACCATATTGCTATCAAATTAATGATACTCAATTTGCCTTTCAATCACATTTGTGGTTTTGATCAGTTCAACAGCAATGGACCTAATCAAAACCACAAACAAAAACACATGGGATGTAATTTAAAATTCAGAAATTGCCACCTTCAGTTAGACTCCTTACTTTAACTGTAGTTGCTATCGGCGGAAGTTTTCTAGACTTACTGTACAATATTTCAACTCTCGATGCCCTCAAAGTGACTTTTTTGGTCTTCTTCTATTTTCTATCTAGGTGATAATCCCGATCATGCTACCTATTCGTAGCTCTCTAGCAAAGTGACCATCTATATTATTTTTCTTTCAGAGAGACAACAAATGAATTTGCATTACTGGATACCCTTTTATATTTGCACTTGATACAGATTTCTCATGTTTTAAGATAGTTTCATCAGCCAAATTCACTAGAATTTACTTTCTACCCTATGTATCCTCTTCAATTATCTCTCGGATGATATAGTCTTTCATCAACCACCTATTTTCCCTCGAAGGCATTCTCATACTTCACTAACTTGAATATAATTATCACCCCTAGGAACCCAACCATATAAATTTGGGCTAGGGCAGAAACTCTATTGGTTTTTCGTTCTTTTTAGATGCAGTACAAGGCTTTGAAGGCCTTCTAAGAGTCCAATACACCCTAAATTTTAGTCCAATTGCTATTGAATTTCTTTACAAGGAAACCAAAACTAGATACCTTTACAATGATTTACAAATAAAAATGAGCAATAACCGACATTAAATCTTAACAGGGTATTAAAACCATATTCATGGTCCCTCAGCCTTATTAATTCGGACCTACCAAACTTAACTGTAAAATTACAGATGTCTTATTGAATGATCTATGACTAAGAGATAAAAACAGCATTCACAAAATTAGTGTACTCTATGTGTGTTTCCACGATAACATTATCAGTAATACATACCTCCCATATATGAAGTGGTTTCATCTGCATGCAACTTATTCCTTTGAACCCATCTTTACTGCAGCCTCTTGTGATGGTCGGGAAAAATTTGATCAATTGTCAATTCCTTATATCTACAAAGAAGAGGAAAAAAATCGATGTCACAGAAAGAACATAATTCATCTATTCAACAGACGTAGAGTCTATTGCATCAAATGTGGAATCTGTTACAACAGATATGGAGTCTGTTGTAATAGATTTGAAGTATGTTAGAATACATCAAACCAGCCTTGGGGGTGATTTGATTTGTTCCAACAGTTGCTTAGTCTGTTCCAACATCAACAACAGCATAAACTACAAAAAAACAACAAATAAAAAATATCAACAACAAAGAAACAATAATATTTGTTCTAACATCATCAATAACAAAGAAGCAACATCCTTTATTCCAACACCATCAACAACACCACACCACAACTTCCAACAATGTCAACCCCACCAACAACATCAATAACAGCATAAACAATAAAGAAACAACAGAATACTTTTTTTGCATATTTTAATAAAAATTCTCAATTTGTTTATTCAACACTCAAAAATTTTTTAAATTTTTAAAAGAAATATCATATGGGTAAATGGTAATTAAATTAAAAAAATAGATATAAATAACTTGCAAAGAAAAAGATGAGAATGAAAGAGCAATAGTGAACCATACCTTAACGTCAAAAGGGGATTAAAACAACAATTTCAGTCGAGGAAAGATATTGATTGGCTTAGATCTGAAAGGATCTTTATGAGAAAGAGAAGAGAGAAAAAAGGTTGTGATAAACCTAAGCTAAAGAGGAGAAAAGGAAAAAAATAAGAGATGAATAAAATAAATTTAGGGCTAAAGCTGAGAAGAGATGAGATAATTCTAGATGTATCATGCACATAGACGTAGGTTTTAATATTCATTAATTAATATAACTAATATTCATTAGTAATTTGAGAGGCACGAGGAAAACTAGTGACATTGAAAAGAAAAGATAAGACTACTCATTGAACATATTTTTGAGTTATCTAAGAAAAAGAAACTCTTCATTTTTTATTGCATTTTATAGTACTTACTATTTTATCTACTCAGATAGAAGCTTGCTTTAAAATTGAAAGAAAAAAATATTTTCAAGCAGATATGTCACCTGTTGTAACAGATAGCAATATTGTTTAAAAATCCCAACAGCACAGTCATCTGATACAACAGATACAAATATCTATTTAAAAATCCCTTTCCGTTTGAAAATTAAATATGCCAACTATTACAATAGATATCAATATTAATTTAAATATCCCACCAGCTTAGTCATCTATGACGACAGATGTAAATGTCTATTTTATAATAAAATTATATAAATTATCTGTTACAACAGATACCAATATATATTTGAAAATTTCATACAACTCAGTTATCTATCATAACAGATTCAAATGTCTATTTGATAATTAGATAAGTTATGTCATCTGTTGCAACAGATGCCAATATCTGTTAGAAATTTCCACCAGCTCAGCCGTTTATTCTAACAGATTTTATTGTAATTAATTTAGGTGGAACTAGAGATGAGTGAATGAGCTCATAGGGTCAACTACAACTTCAATTGAGTCTTTTCAATAGCATGGCATTGGTATAGTATTCATCCCAACCCGAGTCGTCGATCGATCACTTTGAGTTGAAATGAGCTCTTATTAACTTAATGTTAGGATTAATAGTACCTAAATTAATTTAGGTGGAACTAGGGATGAATGAATGAGCTCATAGGGTCAACAACAACTTCAACTGAGTCTTTAAAATTGCATAGAGTTGGTATTGCATTTATCCCAACCCGGATCGTCGATCGATCACTTTGAGTTGAAATGAGCTCTCATTAACTTAATGTTACGATTAATATTACCTAAATTGATTTACGTGGAACTAGGGGTGAATGAATGATTTTATAGGGTCAACAACAACTTTAATTAAGTCTTTGTAATTACATGGCATTGGTATAGCGTTCATCCCGACCTGAGTCATCGATCGATCACTCTAAGTAGAATGAGCTGTTATTAACTTAATGTTAGGATTAATATTACCTAAATTTATTTAGGTGGAACTAGGGATGAATGAATGAGCTCATAGGGTCAATGATAACTTCAATTGTGTCTTTGTAATTATATGGCATTGGTATTGCGTTCATCGTGACCCAGGTCATCGATCGATTACTCTGAGTTGAAATGAGCTCTCATTAACTTAATGTTAGGATTAATATTACCTAAACTTATTTAGGTAGAACTAGGGATGAATTCATTAGCTCATAGGGTCAACAACAAATTCAATTGAGTTGTGGCAATTGCACGACATTGGTATTGCGTTCATCCCGACTCAAGTCGTCGATCGATCACTCTGAGTTGAAATGAGATCTTATTAACTTAATGTTGGGATTAATATTATATAAATTGATTTAGGTGGAACCAGGGATGAATGAGTCTTTCCAATTGTATGGCATTGGTATTGGATTTATCCCGTCCTTGGTCATTGATCGATCACTCTGAGTTGAAATGAGCTCTCGTTAACATTAACTTAATATTATGATTAATATTACCTAAACTGATTTAGGTGGAACTAGGGATGAATAAATGAGCTCATAGGGTCAACAATAACTTCAATTGAGTCGTTCCAATTGCATGGCATTGGTATTATGTTCATCTTGACCTGGGTTGTCGATCAATCACTCTGAGTTGAAATGAGCTCTTATTAACTATATGTTGTAAAAAATAGTATATCTTTTGAAATTTTAAAAATTAATTAAGATCAATTCAGACCAAATTAACAATTTCCAAACATGTCATTATTTTCCAAAATTACAAATCAACCCATACAAATCATCTATTTACGGGAAAAACTTTTTCTTATTTCAAATCTCGAGTTCTCTCTCTCTCTTAACAATACAGAAAACAACTACTCAACATATTTCTCAATCCATCGTTTTCTCTTTCTTCATAGGTAACGGAGTTTGAGAATTGTTCTACATTTTTTCTTGATTCTAAAAATTTGGGTTTTTTAGTTAATGATGGAAAATAAGACTTTTAGTTGTAATATATTTAAGAATAGGTTAACAATTTTGTGTTTTGATGCTAAAAAGTAGGAAGCACCCGAGAAAATCCTAGTTTTTGTCTTAGTTTCTTGTTGATTTTTGTGGTATTGTTTGATGGTGTTTGTGGTGTTGGTGTTGGATGTTGTTATTGATGTCGATATTTGTGTTTTTGGTGGTGGTGTCAGTGGTCTTGGTGTTAGTATTGGTGATGGTCTTGGTGGCATTGGTTGTGGTATTGGTGGTCCATCTATTGCAACAGGTGGGATATCTGTTGGGAGATATTAAATTGGTTTTCAAACAGATTCCTCGTTCGTTCCAACTGATAGCTTATCCGTTGGAGTATTTTTTTTGTAATGTGGCGTAGAATAATTTATTGAAATTTGTCTTACCTTTTTTTAAAAAAAAATTCTGCAGACATCAAATGCAACGTATTTTTTGTTTTTCTATTGTTTTAGTTAAAAGATGTCTCCCAAAAGAAAAGAAACTAAAAGTGGATCAACTTCTGACCACCCAACAAAAATGGCTAGAGTACAGATAGATTCGGAGGAGTTTCCTAAAAAATCTCAATCGGGGAAAAATAAAGCCGAGAAAAGTAATAACTCCTCACCAATGGGGCGTGAAATAATTTCAAATTCCCAGCATGATTCTGTCAAAACTATTAGTATCGACCAGTTTTGAGTTGTGATGACGATGGATGATAACGCTCAAACTACACTCTTGAATGGGTGTAGGCGATCGTCGTCAATATAAAACCCAACTAGGTTGGGGTCGAATCCCATAGGGAATATGGTGTGAACTCA
The DNA here is from genome assembly GCF_002878395.1 of Capsicum annuum. Lineage (NCBI taxonomy): Eukaryota > Viridiplantae > Streptophyta > Magnoliopsida > Solanales > Solanaceae > Capsicum > Capsicum annuum. Next base: position 62,615,094 of record NC_061118.1, on the reverse strand, counting down.
AGTCGTTTGCGATTTAATTCACTGATAGTTTAATATTTCTTAAAATGGGGGTTTAAGTTTCATAAATGATTGCTTGTCACTTTAATTTCGATGCTTGTAACCAAGATTTTAAGAAATAACCAGAATTATGTTCACTAGGGCTTACGGTACATGACAGATGCTAAAGGTGACTCAAGATTCTCATGGTTGTTAGGATAACAAGCTATCTTTATCAATGATATGCTCAAATAACTATCGACCTATTTAAGCGGCTAATTTCTCAATCCTCTCAGACTTGGTAAATTTCTATTCACTGTCCAGATTTTACCTCAGGTTAACAAACCTTGTTACAGCGCTGATTATTAAACGAAGTATCTCCGAGTCCCTGTTGATAATTCACTTCCTACTGTATATGATTTCTTTCTCAAGAAAATCAATGTAGGTGTGTCTACTGTTTGTAACCAACAGACATTAATTAAAATCTTAGAATTGTCAAGAAATCCTAACACCTATTAAATCTTGAGTGTTTAGTACATCGTCATGACCTAACCCCAGATCCCATAATTCAGGTTAATGGAGTTTAGCTACTCATGATGCAAAGAACAAGTACACGAATTGAATTCATAAGTAAGAAGATTAACTTACAATGATGATGAAAATCAAGAAGTATAACTTGAATTGAAGCACGATGCAAAACTCCCAAAATATTTTAACTAGAGAGAGAAATATCATATGTTTTTCTTTCCGAATAAAGATGAATCCAAAATAATTATTCTTTAGAAAACCCTATAACAAGTCTTTAAATAGTTTAACCTAATTAAGGAAATAAAATCAAATTACAGCTTTTCTTCGGAATAGATGATGACGTCTGTGATGGCATATCATGAATATGATGGCTTATCACGGATGTCGTCAGCTTCTTTGCCCTTTTGGCTTTCGCTGCCTAAGGTTGACGATGACAATGATGCCTTATCTCCAGCCTAACGACATGTCATGGATGTCGTCATAAACTGTCTTCAACTTCCATCTTCTGTTTAAGGCTGACAACGCTCCTGACCCCTTATCACTAGCCTGACGACGTGTCATAGATATCGTCATAAAACTATCTTCAACTTCCATCTTCTATTTAAGGCTAACGACGACCTTGATAGCTTTTCACCAGGCTGACGACTTATCATGAATGTTGTCGCCACACTTATCCTTTATTTTGCTTCACTTTTTAGTCTTCTTGGTTCCTTTATTTTTGGTTCTCCTACATCTCAACATTTACTACAAAAATTAGATTAAACTAATAAAAAACAACTAAAGTTGCTCAAGACCTTACAATTATTTAGAGTAAAAAGCCTCAAATATGTTAGCATAGGCTCACACATCAACACCCTCAACTTAAACAATTTCTTGTCCTCAAGCAACCATAACATAACAAATAGAATACAAGGTACAATTTGGCAGCTAACTACTCATACTAGTTCCGAATACATTCAACATCTCCGTGGTCCGTCAATTTTAAAGCTCACTATTGATGTTTTGGAAAACAACCATGCAACTCACAAGAATCAAGATACGGAAAAAATTCAGCAATAACAACCATGCCATACCAAGATCATATTTATCTGAACAAGTCAGTGACTAGCAACATACACAGTGCCCCTTTATAACAAAGAAATCCCTTTTTCACTCATATCAGAATTCAAATACATAAACAGAGGGATAAAACAAGACTCACTCTCAGAATGAAGTTCAAAACATGGCATGTCAAATTACGTAGGCTTACCCTTATAGTCAGTACCCAAGTTTTTAGACAGGTCAGTTAGGATCACTATAGGGCTTTTCTTAAGCTTGTAACATAGGCCAGGGGCTGGTATAATATTCATGGATATTTTAGAGTGACTATTCCTCCTTGACACTACACTAAACTCTCGGGGTTTCAAGTCCCAACCTTCTTTTCTTCCTCTCTATTATTGATCACACATGCTCAAGATAGATGCGGTCTTTTCAATTATCACATTATCTTTTTATCATCTTCTACACAACTTTCTCATTTCTTATTCCTTTTTCACTGCACCCAACATTTTATTATTTTCTTTTATTCTTTCCCTCTTCATACTCATTTTGTATCACATACCCCTATGATAGCCACCCTCAACTCAGGCTGTTTGCCTAAGTCAAGGTGCACAGTGTCCAAGGAGGACCAAGGCCAAAACAGGTTCATTGTGATGTAAATGGGAAGATGAGAAGTGTCATAGAAAAAAATAGCCTAATTATGCTCTAACAGGGATCAAGGGATATTATTCATATTAGGAAGGTCATTTAGGCTAAAAGTGGACTAATAATCAAAAATGGCCTATGATCCTTTCCTAACTTCTATCCTATAACCATGGCAAGACTAACCGAGCAAGTTCTAGATTCAATACACAATTGGAACTAAGTAAGACCTTACACACACATGGCACACTAGTATCTTTCATATCACTACTTATCCGGTTCATGTACTTGTTTAACAAAGGTTATTCAGTTGCCAGACCAATGCCATAAAACGATGTACAGTGGTCACAAATGGATGCAATTCACACAGCATACAATATATCAGACCACTGGAGAGGTAGTCAAAAATCACAAAATAAGCTAACTGGCTCAAGTATTTGTATTACTCCTAATTATCTACAAAATATGATACAACAACAACCTACCCTACACCCTCAACTTAAAATCAAAAATAAACTGCTCTAAGGGTTAGGGTATACCTAAAGGTAATCAAGCACATGGATCTTGGGTCTCCAACCCTGCTACTGCATAATCTGTTGTCTTCTCTCCATTGGGAGAATCTGTCTTTGTAGTAGTTGGATCCTTGCTAGATGAGGCACCTATAGCCCTAGCTCAGATGGTTGCCTCTCATTTCTCGTTATCAACTAAGGATTCAATTTCTGCCCTTTTGAACTCCTCCTTCTCCTTTTTCTTTCTTACCCTCTCCTCTGTTTTTTGATCTTCATCACTGTCAGGCCTCTCTCTCTTTCCCTTACCTTTCTTCTTAATTTTCTTCTTTTTTTTCTTTAGTGAGTCACCAGTGAGGTCAAGCATTGGAATTTCTTCCTTAGATTCATGCTTGGCCTGACCTGTTGGCATCATAAACTTGTGTTGCTAAACACCCTGACATCTGCCTTTACCTTGTCCAACGCCGCTTTGAATCTAGCAAGATCAGCCCCTGACATTTTTTTTGCCCGCGTATCAAATTAGTTCACCAAATCTGTAACCCGCTCAGGCAAAGTCATAAAAGGCTCAAGGGTAGCCTTGATTCTCTTGTCCACTATAGTAGCAAACTATTTGACAAAAGCATATAGCTGTGACTCACACCACTTAGCTTGTTTAGCTACTTTTCGGATATCGACCGGATGAAATGCAAAACCTGCTGCTACTGTAGGAACTAAAGGGTTGGCTTTAGTCTCAAGCACTGATCCTGCCTATGCTGAAGAAGTTGGCTGCACAGCCTTAGAAGCTTGCACTTCCACATGAGGTGCTGCGCCGGCATTTGTAACTAAAGGGTCTGCTGCTGCCTCTGCACCTCTATCAAGTCTCAATCCTGGCTGATTTTCATCAAACTATATGGGGTTGTGAGTCTTTCAGGAAGGAATGTCATCATCAACCCCTATAATCTTTGGCACATTAGAAGCTCGGCATAGCTTTGTTATAAGACAAGGGAAAAGGTAAGCAGTGTCAGTTCTCAACATTCTAATCTTTATCTCATCAGCAATGTCAGTCCTCCTTTTGTGGTCCATCCCAAGCCATACTCTTGGAACTTCTGTTCCACTTCAGGGTACCTACTCAACCCTCAGGTGATAATCATCTTTTCTTCTTGAATTGGCCTCTTAGCACTCTTTCTATCAGTACTACAGAGCCAAGCGATGAAGATGCTCTCTGCCCTGGGAATTTTCCACCTAGCATTATCTCAAACTTAGGGGTTCTTATATTTGATACATGTTCCCCGAGCTATAGACTCTTCATCATCCTGTTGTTCAGCAGATGGGGATCTAGATGTTGTTCCCTCAGACTCAAACTCCTCATACCCTTCCTGCTCATCTTCTTTAAATTCGGCATGGTCAGACTCATGTTGTTCAGAACCCTCTTGCTCAGAGGCAGTACATTTAGAAGCTACACTTTCTGGTGGTGTTGTAGTCACAGTATCATCACTATCCTCCACTTCAATGGGTAGAGGTAGCGAAGGTTTCTTTGGACATTGCTTCTCCTTTTGCTTTCTAAGCAGGAGTTCCTCCTCCTCATAATCAAATTCCTCATCGATGAGCTTATGATGTACTCTTTTTTTTCTTGCTTTCTTTGGTATTTTGGGGCTCTTTATTTTTGGTGCCATTTTAAGGTTCTTGTAGCAGTAAAAAAACCATTGGCTAGTCCACAAGAGCACAAACATAAACACATTAATCATTTTGGCTTATTCATGCTTCAGGTTCGAGGTGTGACGACAATTCTTGATAAGCCATCATGACTGTGATATCTTATCACAATGGTCGTCAACCTTTGACAGTACCTTCAAAATTTTAACAACTCTTGATGACATTCCTGATAAGCCGTCACAATTGTGATAGCCTATCACAAATGTCATCAGTTCTAAAAAGAAACCACTTCATTCTTGTCAGCCCTTGATGACATTCCTGATAAGCTATCACAATTGTGATAGCCTATCATGAATTTCGTCAACTCTAATCATAACCCACTTTTGATTTTAACTCAATTTTTAGTCCCCATTATTTCTAAAATTCCACTTGAATTCTGAGTGTGAGCTATCTTTTTAAACCCTGGGCCTGCACATCAGACCCTAGGTGCGATTTTAATCTTTTTAAACCCTGGGCCTGCACATCAGACCCTAGGTGCGATTTTACCTCTTTTCCAAGTTGAACTTGGTTCAAGCATCCTCGGGAATTGGGTTGTCATCTATCAATCACTTACCATAATAAAAGAAGGGTTAAAGTTAGAATATACCTGATGGGGGGCCTTAATTGATTACACGCACAAGAGGAAGTAGGAAGTAGGAAGAATCTCTTGATTGTGAATTTCAAATCCACGCACAAGGGAACTTGTTTTCTTGAAGTCTTTTGCAAAGAGTAGGAAAAAAACTCAAAAAGAAAAGAAATAAACTAAAGAAAAGAATTAAAACTAGCGAAAATTTGAAAAGGTTCCTGTGTTGGGCCGGGTCGAATTTGATTTAAACTGGGCCCAGAATTTTAGCTTTTAAGGCTTTGGGCTGACGATGACTTGTTACGGCTTATCGTAAGTGTGACAACCTATCACCAATGTCATCACCCCTAAGCAGAGATTTCCTCAAGTTTGGCCTATCTGATGATATTTTTGATAGCTTATCACAGTTGTGATGGTTTATCATAGATATCGTCATGGCCTTTCATCTGACCTCCTCATTTTTTACCTTCTCTGTACTAAATCCTAATTATAAAAGTAAAAGCACTTGCTTAACCATAAAAACTTTGGGTTGCCTCCCAATAGTGCCTGATTTACTATTGCGGCATGACTTGATTGTCTTGACTACTCAGACTTCGCCAAGACAACCTGTTGATACCCCTTTACCATCATCATAAAAGATATCAACAATTGAGAAAACACTCATCTCATGTTGCTGAGTCATGGATGAGTGTATTATGAAGCGTGTTTTTTTGTCATTGAACCTGAACTTTAGCTTATTCAACACCATATCTATTAGCACTCTCCCAGTTGCAAGTAGTGGCCTACCCAAGATGATGGGCACTTTAAAATCCACTTCGTAATCTAGGACTACAAAATCAGCAGGTAGAACAAAATCATCTACCTTTACCAATACATCATGCAGTATACCCACAGGTCGCTTCATATATCTATCTTCCATTACCAACCACATATTTGTTGGGGTAGGATCCCCCAAACCCAATTTCTTGTACACAGCGAATGGCATTAAATTTATACTGGTGCCTAGATCACATAGTTCTTTTATGAAATTTAGGGGGCCAATTGTACACGGGATGGTAAACGCTCCCGGATCTGCCCTTTTTTACACTAAAAACCTTGTAGAGATATCGCCCTAACCTTCCATTTCTTGGTTACAAGGTCTTTCAAGAACTTCGCATATCCTGGCATTTGCTCAAGTGCCTCAACCAAAGGCATATTAATTATCAATTGCTTGAGCATTGCCATGAATTTGTTGAATTTGGCATCATCAGTTTTTTTATTCAATCATTGAGGAAAGGAAGGTGGTGTTCTTAGGATAGATTTCAACATCACTTCCTCTTCCTTCTCTTTTTCTTTCTCCAAAGAATCAATAGAACTATCCAGCTTCTCTGACTCCACTGTTTTTCTTTCTTTGGATTCATCAACAACCACCTCACCATCTATAGATTTTCCCATAGAAGGGACATTTTTTGTTTGATTTAGTATTACGAAAAGTTGTCTCATCTACTGCTCCAAATACTTGATAGAAGTGGAGTGTGAACTAACCAACTGACTTAGGGTAGAGAATTCACTCTTCGTAGTGGTTACCTCCGAGCTATTAGCCTCAACTCCCTTCAACTATTTTTCCATCATGTCCTCTATGGACATCTTGCCAGATCTAGTTGGTGCAACATCCCAACTTCCAGGAGGAACATACAAACCACTCCTATCATTATTGCTTCTCCAGTTTCCTTGCTTCCTATCTTTATAATCAGGCTTGTCATAAAAGTATCGACGTTGATTCCCTTGGATATTGCCTCAGAAACCCCCCTGATCATTAATATAATTTGCCTTCTCATCTGTATTAATAGCAACAGTGCACTGAGATTCCACAGCCTTGACCTTTTTAGTATTGCCTGACAGCAAGTGCTTGGTCAGCAAGTCCGTTTGAGTCTTTAAGTGGGCCATGTCGTGGTCTCATTTCTTATCCCTTCTGCATTTCTCCATAATTATACCACCAAAAATAGTCGGGCTAGCTACCACAGAATCCCTAGTATGCCAAGCCAAACTCTGTTTGGTCATTCTACTCATCATGTCTGAAGCATCTTGAAAAGAAAGGTCAATGAATGAACCACCTGTAGCATTATCTATAATTGGCTTTGTCATAGAGTTAAAAGCTTTGTACAAAGTCTTTATCAAGTGCAAGTCCGTTATGTTGTGGTTCAGACATTGTGCTATCTTCTTCTTCAATCTCTCCTAATTTTCATGAAATGATTCAGTCGGGAGCTTCCTGAAGTTACTGATTTTGTCCCTCAACTATTCCCTCCTAGAGGGTGGAAAGAACCATTCTAGGAATACCTCTTTCAACTATCTTCAGTTGGTTATAGATACAGGCTCCATCTTATTTAACCACATTATTGACTCCCCAGACAGAGACAATGGAAACAATCTCAACAGGATTGCATTTTGGATCACTCCCGGATTATCAAAAGATTTGCAAATGGTGATAAAGTTCACCAAGTGCATGTTCGGACCATCACCAGGAAAGCCACCAAAAAACCCTTTCAGATTCAGGAGTTGAATCATAGTACTTATTATGCTAAATTTTGCTCTAGGTGCCAATGGTGGAGTAATGATAGCACCCATTGCACCTGCTCCATATATTCCTTCGTCATCATCATCAACCTCATAATGGATAGGTTGTTGACCATACCTTCCTCTGACTGGATAGTTTTTGTCGAAATTTCACTGCACTGGTGTAGTAATTTGCTCAGCTTGCCTTGGGTTTTGAGGATTCAGCAATTACTCATCACCCAAGTCTTCATCATCATGGTTTGGGTGATGTACTTGTTGGCCCTGGTTCTGTACGTTCACCTGAGCCATGGCTAAGGATACCAGTCTATCATTCTCTTGTTGTTCTACCATTCTCCCGATCAGTTGAGGTTCTGGATTAATTTGTAATAATGGTTCTCCAGAACTTCTTGTTTTTGGCATAAACAACAAGGGACCAGCAATAAACAAAAAAAAAAATAAACATAAATCTAGGAAACCTGACTAATAGTCAATTAGAGCACACAACTTTTAGTTTTCAACCGTATTCCACGGCAATGGCGCCATTTTTTATAACGCCCAAACTACACTCTTGAATAGGTGTAAGAGATCATCATCAATATAAAATCCAACTAGGTTGGGGTTGAATACCATAAGGAATATGGTGTGAAATCAAGTCGTTTGAGATTTAATTCACTGATAGTTTAATGTTTCCTGAAATGGGGGTTTAAGTTTCACAAATTATTGTTTGTCACTTTAATTTCGATATTTGTAACCAAGATTTTAAGAAATAACTAGAATTATGTTCACTAGGGCTTACGGTACATGACAAATGCTAGAGGTGACTCAAGATTCTCACGGTGGTTAGGATAACAAGCTATCTTTATTGATGATATGCTTAAATGTCTCTCGACCTATTTTAGCGTCTAATTTCCTAATCCTCTCAGACTTAGGGAATTTCTGTTCACTATCCATACTTTACCTCAGGTTAACCAACCTTGTTATAGTGTTGATTATTAAACAAAGTATTTTTGAGATCCTATTGATAATTCACTTCCTACTGTATATGATTTCTTTCTCAAGTAAATCAAAGTAGGTGTGTCTACTGTTTTCAACCAATAGACGTTAATTAAAATCTCAAATTGTCAAGAAATCCTAACACCTATTAAATATTGAGTGTTTAGCACATCGTCATGACCTAACCCTAGATCCCATAATTTAGGTTAATGGAGTTTAGCTACTCATGATACAAAGAACAAGTACACGAATTGAATTCATATGTGAGAAGATTAACTTAAAACGATGATGAAAATCAAGAAGTATAACTTGAATTGAACCACAGTACAAAACTCCCAAAATATTTTAACTATCTAGAGAGAAATATCGTATGTTTTTATATTCGAATAAAGATGAGTCCAAAAATAATTATTCTCTAGAAAAACCTAAAACAAGGCTTTAAATAGTTTAACCTAATTAAGGAAATAAAATTAAAGTTATAGCTTTTCCTTAGAATAGATGACGACGTCCGTGATGGCTTATCATAAGTATGACGGCTTATCACAGATGTCATCAGCTCCTCTACACTTTTGGCTTTTGCTGCCTAAGGCTAACAACAATGATGACGCCTTATCACCATCCTAACGACGTGTCATAGATATCATCACAAAACTTTCTTTAACATCCATCTTCTGTTTAAGGCTGATGACATTCCTGACGCCTTATCACCATCATGATGAAGTGTCATGGATGTCATCATAAAACTATATTCAACTTCCATCTTCTATTTAAGGTTGACGACGGCCTTGATATCTTATCACCAGGCTAAAGACTTATCATGAATGTCATCAGCCACACTTATCCTTTATTTTGCTTCACTTTTCAGCTTTTTTGCTCCATTATTTTTGGTTCTCCTACATCTCAACATTTACTGTAAAAATCAAAGTAAACTAATCAAAAACAACTAAAGTTTCTCAAGACCTTATAATTATTTAGAGTTAAAAACCTCAAATGTGTTAGCATAGGCTCACACATCAATGGATAGCCCTGACAAATTAACTGGTGATCTAGTACTTAAATATCAGTTGGGGAAATGTTTTGATGAATTATGAAGAATGAAAACATAGACGGACTTTTTAACAAAAGCTATTTTGCATACTTTCTTGAGCTACCTGAGGACTGCACTCTCCATTTACCAATGAGCATGGTATATTGTCTTCTCAACCATAAGATCAAGTACGTGGGGGATGATAAATATCCAAAGGAGGGCAAAAAAAATAGATGAAATCTGGATCAACTACTTTGGCATACCGGTTTGTTTTGGGTAGAAAGAGTTTGCCATAGTGATAGGCCTGAGATGTGATCTTCCAGAAGAACCTCTCATCAAGGAAACACCCCACAAAGGGTCCAACAAATTCAAGCTAAAAAAACATGGGTTGTTGGGCATTGTTGGATGTAGTAGCTACAAAGCGAAGGATTTGATGGCAGATCTCAAGGATAAAGACATACCAAAGCACTGCAACGAGAAATTATGCTTAGTTTGGGTTTTTCATTCTATTTTATTGGCAAGAGACTTCAGTAAAGTCATATAAGATGATTTGTTGGCATTTACTGATGATTTTGACAAATTTAATGACTATCCCTGGGGATATAACAGCTACTACTTGACTATCGAATATTTACTTACAAAGTTATCCCCAAAGATGATCACATTATACGGCTTTCCCTGTGCTTTAATGGTAAAATTAATCACTATTTTTACTCATCCATTAATTTATAATGAATATACTTATTATGACCTTTTGATGCTTGCTTTTTGTTTACATTTTTTAGGCTTGGGCATGTGAAGTCATTCCTCCCCTCCGAAAGCAGTTCTAGGATTAGCCAAATGAGGTTTCTCATCCAAGGATCCTTAAGTAGTTGGTGGCTGTAAAGGGTAGAAAAAAATATTAAGGAGCTGGAGGCTGATCTATTTAACCCTCCGGATGATGCAGTACATTTTCTTTCAACTAAAATAATTTGCCTCAAATAAAGATATTGAAATACATATTCCATCTGTTGAGATAGATGGGTCATCTGTTGAAACAGATTACCCGTCAACAGCAACTGGTGCAACAGATGGGTAATCTATTATGAAAGATGATCCATATGTTGCTACAGATTAACCATCTATTTCTCTGATTCCCTGAACCCGACATAACAGATTACCCATCTGATGCAAATTATGCAATAAATGTGTAATCTGATGCAACATATTATCAATCTATTGTGACATACAGATGAAGTGTTGCCGTAACTGAATCATCTATTGCATAAGTTGGCTGTTTTAACATCTATGTAACCCAACTGACTGCAAATTAATATATATTATTTAAATGCCTCTTGTTTCTTATAGGTTGTGGATCCTTGGATCGTGCCTACCGTTGATAAGCTGGGGATGACTTTTTTTCTTACTCTGGGTCTTGTTGATAAAAAAAGAAGACCCAACAATGGAGATAATAAAGAAGGAATTAGCTAGAGCAACATCCATAAGAAGAGTAGCTGATTTTGGTGGCCCAGGATTTGATAAGTTAGTTTCTACATTCTAATGGGATGAAGAAGCAATTAAATATATTAGAGGGAAGAGGCCATATCCATACGACAAGAGCTAAACCAAGGAAAAGAGAATCCTTGCAGTCATGAATGTGGAAGTCAAACATTTTCTCATTGTTGAGATTCTACTCTATGAGGGAAAGATTAAGGTTTATGACTGCAACTTACCTGTCTTCAGTGAGGACACATTTTTAGCTCACATGCAGCCACTCTTAAAGTTGTTGCCCACTTTATTGAAGCAGAGTAAGCTAATGGACCATTTGTCGGATGAAGTCTTAACGAAGGAATCATGGAATTTTGAAGGTCAAAATAAGAACATCGAGCTCCCAAAAAAAGCCGGTGCAGCATGAGGACCGTACTCACTTACGTATATCGAGTGTTTGCTGACCGGTATGTGTGACTCCGTTGTGGGAGAGATTCCATGGGTTTGGGCTTATGGGGTACTATCTAAATAATTGGAGCCCGTGTATAAAAAAGAATATGTATAAAGAAAAAAATGAACACGCTAATATTTTTTCATTTAAGCCACTTCACTTTACTTTACATGTAGTGGCAATAATTTTTGTGTCTGCGGATAGTTGAATTTTTATAATGCAACAGATAGTATATCTGTTGTAACAGACATAATACCTATTGTGATAGATTTATTATCTATTGGAATAGGTTGGCCATCTATTGCATTAATAGATGTTTCCTAGTCTGTCTGCCGCAACAAATATCCAATCTGTTGCAACATATAATCTATCTGTTGCAACTGATAGGTAATCTATTTGAAAAAATAAGAAAGTAGGAAGACCTGTTATACAATTTCCAGCATAAGACCTAACTAAATGGTTAGAGTCCTTTCATAAAGAAGAATATGTACAAAGACGGAGATGAACATGATAATAATTTTTTATTTCAAGCCACCTCACTTTACATGTAGTGGCAATAATTTTTATGTCTATGGATAGTCGAATTTTTATAATAGAACAGATAGTATATCTATTGTAACAGATATAGTAAATGTTGTGACAGATTGATTATCTGTTAGAATAGATGGGTCATCTATCACATTATCTAGATGTTTTGTCGTCTGCCTGTCGCAACAGATATCCAATCTATTGCAACATATAATCTATCTATTACAACTGATAGGTAATCTGTTGGAACAAATCAAGAAAGTAGGAAAACCTGTTATATAATTTACAGTAGATGACCTACGTGTTGCATCTCATGTTGCAACATATGTCTAAATTTGTTTGATAAGTTATGTCGTCTGTTGTAGCATATGTATTATTTGTTGTGATATTTGAATCTAGTATTTTATTTCAATTAGTATGTTCCAAACTAAGGATTAAATTATATTCATAAACAACATTAAATAAGTTAAAGCCTTCAAAAATTACATGAAATAACTCAACAAATAAATGAAATGTAAAAAATTTATTATGGGTACAAATGATCTACTCTACAAATAAATTAATAAGTTTAAACAAGGAGGATAGATTATTATATTTACAGACTCAATCAATAAAGATCTACTCAATATGGACAAGTTGTTCTTCATTCGGTGTAGTGAAATTCGGCTTTGGTCATTGTGGATCTTTAATGTCGCTTGCATACGAATTTTGGTCTTTCGCTTTCCTGTATTTCCATAAAAGAGCAGCATATCTTTTGCAGAGTAATCCGGCATGAAGTCCATCATTTGGTACTTGTAATTCATCGCTCAAATAGTCGACGTACGCGGCAACAAAAAGACCGCAATCCCTGTATTTTTAAAAAATAGATAATCCATATCTTGCAGTTCATGTAAGCAATGTGAGATTTGTGGAATGAAACTAAATCATGACAGTTAAACTTATAGGCTACCAATGGTTTGTTGAGAAATTCCTTCAACATATTGTACATCAAATGGATTACCCATTTTATCTCAGTATGATTCAATCGTCGACTAATCAGTACAAATATTTTGGTCCAAAAGCCACTTATATCAAGGTAAGTAGGCAATATTTTGGCCAGCTTTTGTGTCTCAAACAACGGCTTGAAACATCTCCTTCGCGACATTGAGTCATAAACTCGGATATGCCTCACTTTTAGAATGATGACAGCTAACACCCAATGGAATTCATCACCACAATTGATTGGGATGTACACTTCATCGACCAAATGCTAAGGTAAGCCAGCCGGAATGCTAAAACCTTTGATCATGTTGATTAAGCATTCCTTATTTCGGGAAACTTTTGGTTGTTGTTGACAATACCTATCGTAGGCATTATTTATGTAAACTTTGTACAAATAATTGCATGTCGTGTATATGTATTGTTCTTATGTTTGCAACTTGGCCTTCTTTCAGAGGTAGTAAAAAATGACATCAATGTGCTACGCTTATTATCAAATATTTCAGATTACATGACAAAACAATTAATACGCTGATGCAATTAAATAAAGTATTAATTAATAGTAATATATATGGTATTTAAACCTCATCATTCCAGCAAGTTTAGAGCCATGACATCAAATATAACCAACTTTCCATTTTGGGATGTGCAACAACAAAGTCGAACATGTCAAAACTATGCGTCGATTCATTCACTTTGTAGTGTTCGTCAATTTATTTTCTACATGACGATTTATATATGTTAATGTCACATTCTTACAACAAGAATAGTATAAACCAATATCTTTAAAAATTAATTTATGTACTTACCGGTATGATGCTTTTACAACCCATCGGCAATCTATTCTGAATAGTCATTGATCAACTATGTTAGTTTTTTTGGAGCCTCGTTCGAGATGTTGAACGCTTCAAATGGGTAATTCTTCCATTCTCCTGAACTAACCGGCTCCACTTTTTCTTCTTCTTTAGGAGCAGTTGATGGATTATCAACTGTAATATTATTCTCTTCAGCAGTGGCTTTAACTGTGACATCCACCTGAAAAGACAGAATTGTCAATGCTAATTACAGATATACAACAGATTTTCCATCTGTTGCGATAGATGAGCCTTATGTTGCAATAAACGAATCATCTGTTAGGATGAATTCGAACAAGTAAATCAGAGCAGTACTATAATTTTGAATAGATGATCCATTAGTTGCAACATATGACTCATCTGTTGCAACAGATAGCGCATCTGATGCAATAAGTTGGACAACAATTACAACAGATATATATATATTTGTTTGATAATTCTCAATAGATGTATCATCTATTCAAATAGATATGTGCCAGTTTGTTTGTTAGAACAGGTGATGTACATTCACCTTCTTCGGCTCATGCTTCTCTCTGTGGCCCCTGTACACTGAACATCGGTGCAAGAGAAAGACAGAGGTATTGCATTTTTACTTTATTTTATGCTTGATGATGACTTGAAAGTATCTTTCCTTCTCCTCTTATACTCCTTGATCTTTAGTGGAGTGTATGGATATGAAATCCTCTTTGATGGAATGATACCCCTCTTAGATGCCATTTTCTTTATAGAAGTAGTTAGTGCATTAATAGCATTAATCACTCCATCGTGTTTCACCTTATAGTCTTGACATTTGCATGCAGAACATTCAGTAGATGTGGAAAAATCTGGAGAAAAATCTGTACAACCAGTATGATCATAATCATAATGGCTTATTTTTTCAAAAATAAAAAGAGGAGTATCATTAGCCCCAATAGCAGCACCACTACCATTACCACTACGACTGCCATCGTCAACAGCAACAAGCCCACCCTCCAAAAAAAAAATTTTTATGATGGTTAATGGTCCAAATAATTCCATTTTTATTCCATCAACGACCTTAGGGTCCATTATAGTTTTCACAGATCGTAAAGTAAGAAAAAATGGCATCTTCAAATCTTGGTTGGTCAGAACAATTCACGGATGAACAATCTAAAATAAATCGGTACATATATTAGAATGATGATGAAATTATTTAAAATAATCATTAATTAAAATAAAAACTTGATTAGAATTGGACTTACTACTTCCTTGGGGGGATTGAAAAGATCAAAAAATTTTGTATTTTTATCAATTTTGGCCGACAACTATCTTAGGATTCTTGGACAGGAAACTTCTTCCTGGTAGTTCACCTGTTTTCTCAAATAAGGAATGGCTTCAAATGCTCAAGCCTATAATATAATGCCAATAAATCAAAAGCATTACTGAATAAAAAAATGATGAATCATATCATGATAAAAGAAATATTTACCATGAAGGCCCATGGAAATACATATAAGTTGACTATTTTTGACATTAATGGAGTCAACAAATATTGGACAGTTATTTTGAAGCTTTCATAACCCCAAGGATTGTTGTTAAATGCCTCAAGATCCTTGGAAAGATTTATTAAATTGGATATTATGTTGTTGTTAACGTCTCTCGCTCAAAGAATATTATGTACAAACCAAACCAAGCACAATGATTGTTTCTGCTTCTTTGAGAGTCCTTTACCTTTCAATGCTTCTACTAAATTTTTATTTTTGAAACTTGGACCAACAATGGACACTATGTCCTCACGATCACTCGACTTGCCTTTGCCTTTTTTAGGTGTGCGGGGTGCTTTTTTATGGGTCAGAGTAGGTACAACTTGAAAAAGAGAAGAAGGATAATATTTTAGTCGATAACTATGGCAAACTCCTTCTAACCGAAACAAACAGGCATGCCACAGTAATTTATCCACACCTCATCCATCTTGTCTTTGTTTTTATACATAAACCTATGCTTGAGAAGTTCATATACCATTTTTATCTGGAAACAAGCATTGTTGTTCTCTGGCAAATCAAGATATTAACCAAAGCAGCTTTCCCTGAAATAAGCATCCAATTTTTATTCTCGAAGTATTTTTCTGAAGGCGTCAAAAGATTTTTCCATGGCTGACTTAACCACGAAATCAACCGTTAAATCTGTGGCACCATCACACTGCATTCTCACAGGATAACGATCAATGCTGAAGGTTTTGACCAACTCTTTGGCGAAAGGGCTATTAGCATTTGGATCATCTCTTTTGAGATATTCCTCTTCCCCATGTTCATTATCTTCTGCTCCTGTTTGAGAACGCTTGTAAAGCAAGCTCATAGATGGTGGATATAGCTGAGCTATTACACTTGTTTCTTTACTTGGACTTGATTCGATTTCTTTTATTTTGGGAGCCATATTATCTTAAATTAACAGAAACATAAAATAGATTATAATTGATTAATGCATCATTAAAAAAGAATAATAGTAAATCTAACATGCACAATGGTAAAATAATAGTTCCAACAGACCACACATCTGTTGCACCAGGTATGTTATCTATTGTACCAAAAATGTTATCTATAGCAACATATAACTGGCCTATTTCAATAGATGAGTAAACCATTGGAAAGAATAAAATAAATCACTAATTTGTTGCACCAGGTATTTTATCTGATGGAACATATAACTGACCCGTTGCAACAGATGAGTAAATCATTGGAAACCATAAAAATAGATCACAAATCTATTGCACCAGGTATTTTATCTGATGAAACATATAATTAACCTGTTGCAATGGATGAGTAAATCGTTGAAAACCATAAAAACATATCACTAATCTGTTGCACCAGGTAGTTTATCTGTTGTAACATATAACCAACCTGTTGCAATGATGAGTAAACCATTGGAAACCATAAAAATAGATCACTAATCTGTTGCACCAGGTAGTTTATCTGTTGCAACATATAACTAACCTGCTGCAATAGACGAGTAATTCATTGGAAACCATAAAACAGATCACTAATCTATTGCAGCAAGTAGTTTATTTGTTGCAACATATAACCAACCTATTGCAACGGATGAGTAATCCGTTCGAAACTATAAAAATAGATTACTAATTTGTTGCACCAGGTATATTATCTGTTGGAACATATAACTGACCTATTGCAATAGATGAGTAATTCATTGGAAATCATAAAAATAGATCACTAATTTGTTGCACCAGGTATGTTATCTGTTGCAATATATAACTGACCTGTTGCAATGGATGAGTAAACCGTTAGAGACAATTAAAATAGATTACTAATTTATCGCACCAGGTATGTTATCTGTTGCAGCATATAACTAACCTATTGCAATGGATGAGTAATCCATTGGAAATGATAAAAAACGATCACTAATTTGTTACACTAGGTATGTTATCTGTTGCAACATATAACTGACCTATTACAACGGGTGAGTAAATCGTTGGAGACAGTAAAAATAGATCACTGAACTGTTGAAACATATCACTCATCTGTTACAAAATGAGTTATCTGTTGGATCAATATTGCTTAGATTTCTTCCAAACAGAAGAGTCACCTATCGCAATAGATGAATGATCTATTAGATTGTTCATTTATTACATCATATTTTCGTAGTTGCATCAAATTTTAATCTGTCGCATCAGATATTTTCATTTGTTGCATCAGATGTTTAATCTATTGCATTAGATGTTTCATCTATTGCATCAGATATTTCATTTGTTGTAACACCATTTTTACCAAGATAAACAACAAATTAACCCAGCAACACCAACATATCACACACACACTAAGAACATCAACTGTTAACAAAAATCACCAATAAATCTAAATTAATAGTATGACAACAAGAAGAAGAAATGCCAGAATTAGAATTTTATTTAGTCCACATTTCTATACTAGAAGAGTAGTTGGATCAAGTTCCTCTATTTTTTCATAATTTTTTACCTGTAAAAAAGAAAATGGGATGACGAAGAACTCAAAGTTGTTGTCGCAGCAAAGTTTCACGTTGATTGACGGTTGAAAGTTCAAAGGGAACTCGCCCGACTATTTTTCATCAGAGGTTAAAGTTGTCGAGGATTGAAGGAAGAATTTTGTAGAACTGTTGGTTTGGAGAGAGTTAAGAGAAGCTATTGAGAAAGAGAGAGAGAGAGAGAGAGAGAGAGAGAGAAGAGAGACTGGTTGATTTGGATTAAAGACGAGTGTGGGTTGGTTTGTATTTTTGAAAAAATTAGAAAGTTTTGAAAATATTAATCAAGTTCATAATTAACTTAATCAAGTTTTATAATGATGTTTGACCCTTTAAGTTGGTCAATGTCATCAATCCTTCATTCATGACTTAAAAGACATCTTTCCTTCAATTTTCTCTATTTTCCTATACTCTTAGACTTCATCACTCATTATTTTCTTCACTTTATTTTCAGCCCTCTGTTCACTAATTATTTCCTAGTGATATCATCATATCAAGAATGTTCTACATCAAATAATTTATTTTTCTCAAATAATTTTCTTTCTTTTGATTTTTTTTTCTTGTTACATTCATTCAAAGAGAGCATTTTCATCACTTTGCAGCCATTCATTGATCACTTTTTACACTTAATCATTTCTTCTTTTTGATATTACAATTATAACTAGTCTAGGTTGTAGTGGTAAACGAGGCATGATACTAAAGCTAGGGACTCAACAAAAGAGTTAAGGCTAAAAATATGGCTACTAACAAAGACAATAGTCTCAAATGGTCTAACTAGTGGTAAAATATCTGAAAAGGGCTAAAATTCTCAAGACTAATCAAAGAAAGCATATTACCATTTTCTAAATAGAGTAAAACTTTTATCTCGCTTCAATAACATGCAGGTCAAGTTCTAAACTACGATGAAAAATGTGGAATATACGCAAGAAAACTACAACACACATGACACAAGTATCAATCAAGATGAATCAAATTTACTTCTAAGACATACAAGATCATAGTGAACTATAAAATAAGAAAAAACTATATATAAAGCCACAACCATAAGCCTAGGTGTCAAGAAAATTATTGTTTTATATATACTCAAACACTCACAAGAAATTACTACACAGGATCAGGCCTAAATTGCTAGGCATCAAACAAATCAAAAAGGTCTTTTCTTTTCTCTCTAAAAATTTAACAAAACTACAAAAAATAAAAATAAAAATTAATCCTAAAAAACTAAGTTACTCGGTTCAAAGGAACCTCCTGGGAAAAGAATCAAAAATAAAAATCAATAATTGGGCAAAGTTTGTTCTACTAAATATTAAAATCTAGAAACTAAGAAAAATTATTTTAATCTAAACAACAAAAGAAAAATAATTTTGTATTTTTAAACTTTTTCAATTTTTTTTCATCTAAAGCAAGCGATAAAAAATAAAAATCCTATAGCATACTTCATCCTTAACAAAACGATGGTCAATATGTCCCCTGAGACTCTCTGGGCCTAGCTAGCAGTATGCTTTTTCAATTTCCGTCAAGGGTCATGTATACCCCACACTTAGGCTCAAACATGCTTCTTAGCTTCAAACTTTGGGTACTCATATTTCTTTTAAGCCTACAAAAATAAAAACAAACAAAAAAGTGACATTATAAAAATAAATAAACAGTGATAAATAATTAATTATAAAGTCCCCGATAACGTCACCAAAAACATTTTGTGTCCTACCGCACACAAAAGTGTACATTGTCGTACAAGTAATATAGAATTTTAAATCCAGATATTATCCCACAGGGACTTGTCGATTAACTATTTTATAAAATTAGACTAATGCTAATTAATTATTCAAGCGATGAATTTCAATATATATATATATATATATATATATATATAAACATAAAAATTAAAATAAAATCTGTAATGAATAATTAACTAAGAAAAGTGCAGATTGTTATACAATCAATGGATGAATCTATCTAAGAGTGTGATTTCGCTAACAATCATGTTTAATATCAATTTCATCAACTTATTTGATTTTCTAGTTGTTGATTTTATGATATGAGAATGGTCATCCTCTAATCTTCTATTTAAACTAATCTCACAACTATATCATCGAGCAGGGATATGAGAAGCTAATTCAAATGCATTTATTTATCTTTCCATTTTGTAACCAAGTAAGATGTAATGATCCTCCAGGTCATTTCTCAATTTTCATTCTTTTTTAAATTTTGACCTTCCCATAGTGGTTATAAGTCATTTATGACTTGACAAAACCGTCAGTTTTATTTTCTAGACAATTTATTTGAATTTTAGGCCCATTTTCCTATTTTGGAGCTTTTAAAGTTGAAAGCATGGTATCCAATGAAAAATTTCATTAGTCGACCTCAGATGATAATTTTGATAGCATCATTAGCTCTGGAACGTTGATTTTAGGCTTAGAGTATCCTTGGTCTAGGTCTCGATGCTTCTAGACTCCTTTTGGGCTATTGGGTGAAAGTTTGTTAAAAGAGAACTATAGGTGTGGCACCCATATTTTCTTGAAACAATCTTTGATGAAAATTTTGATGGTTTATTTGAATCCAAAATGTCAAATTTGGTATGGGTAGCATAGTTTGTTTGCGTACGGGATTATAAATGAATCTCGGGTCCTGGTCGGAGTCAATTGGGACTTAAGTTTTTGTAGGATTCCCAGCATCTGGGGCAGCCAAATTTTGTTTTTCATATTTATAAGATTTAGGTCACATTCATGAAGGCATAAGTTCTTGACCTTCACAATCACGAGCCGTCCCATCATATTGGTGATGTAGGAAAAGTCTGAACCAATCCATTCTTTTCTTTACGTTCATGAAGGCATCATCATATTTTTATAGCCCTCCTATGTTGGTCATTGCATTTACAACTTGTTCCATGCATTCGTGTTAAACTAATATCCTGCGCATTGTGATCGCAACCAAGGGGCCTTACATTTGCGATGAGTAACCCCCTGGAAGGATATAACTCCCCCTTCTTGTTACGACCCAAGTTGAAGCCCTGGTGTATTGAACCCAAACCTGTCAACTGGTCTGGTCTGATTCAAACCGGCACCACCCACTTATTGTTATCGGGTTCTGGGCCGTTCCGGTACTAGTTCAACTCTTAAAGGGCCGGTCCAGTCTAGTCCCAATAGTAAAAAATCCTAATTTAGCCCATGACCGGCCTGCTAAGCGCAAAACCGATTTTGACTGGTCAAATTCTGTAAAAATAATTAAATTTGAATTTATATGTTTTTTCCAATATATACTATATATACACATCTATAACTATAATATATACAACTATATACGTACAATAAAATATATATACTACTTGAAACAATATGTATACAACATATAGATGTTACATATATATATGTTATACATACATACAAACATATATATATATATATATATATATATATATATATATATAACTACTTTAAACAAAAAATATACACATGTATATATTAAATATATACTACTTTAGACTCTATAGAAAACATAGACACATATATACATACAATATAATATATATATATATATATATATATATATATATATACACTACTTAAAATTCTACTTGAAATAATATGCATACAACATATATACACTATATATATACTACTTTAGAAAACATATACACATGTATACTTTAAATATATATAACTTTAGAGTCTATATAAAATATATACACATATATACGTATAATATACATATATATATATATATATATATATACATACTTTACTTGAAATAATATACATACAACATATATACTCACTATATATACCACTTTAGAAAACATATACACATGTATACGTTAAATACATATTACTTTAGAGTCTATAAAAAATAGATACATATATGTAGAATATTTACTACTTAAAATACCACTTGAAAGTTGAAAGATAAATACATTACATGTTATAGTACATTAGAAAATATACACACATATATAGACAAGATTACAATGTATACAACTTAATATAATAATACTTGAAGTATTGAACATATATTAAAAAATTTACAATTTTACATACAACACATAAAAGATAAACTTATAGTATTTTTATATGTCAATACAAGTTGTCTAAGTAATATTTTCTAACACTATTTTAATTTTTTTATTATATGTATATATGTTTGTTATGTTTATTACTTAGTGTAAAGTTTGATAGTAATGTATTAAAAGTATTTAATTCAAACTAGAAATTTAATATAAATTAAAACATAAGTAAGGAGTGAATGAATGTTGTATTTTACTGATTGCAAAATGATTCAAAACTTAAAATTTACATGAGTGAAAACTCTATAAATTTTGCATTATTTTTTCCAACTCATGTATGTTAATATTAATGGGAACGTCTATAACATCCCGAAAATGGGTCCCATGACATCACACGGTGCTCAAGACTACGATTAACCTTAACCCAACCCTTTCTGCCTTCTACTAAATTTGAAACTCATAATAGGAAAGTATAGATATAAAATCAAGTTTAAAATGCGAAATTTTGTATGAGCTAAACTGAAGTTGTCTGAATACAATATCTGATAATACTAAACTTGAAAGTTAGATCAATCAATACAGCAAATCTGAATCATAACTAACAGCCTGACAATTCTCTACTACAAATACTAGAGAGTCACTGGGACAAACCCCCAGCTGACTCGAACTATCTAAAAATACTAAATCGTCTATACTAATAAGCTGGAAAAAAATAGAATGACTAAGTCTATGAACTATGAGGACTCATCAACTGTCGAGATGTAGATGGAGATGCTCGAAATCACTCACGCTGTTGAAACTGAGCACCTGAACCCACATTATGAGATAATATAGCACATAGACGTGTATGTGGATAGGTACTTCTGGATTGTACTGAGTATATGGGTGTGAATGCATAAGTAAATCGATATCTCAATATTATAATAATTTTATAAAAGAATGCATCCTAAATGTAGATAACTCACATAAGTTGGAATATCTGAAAACTGGAAATTATAATCATGAATAGCAAAACATGTTGCATAGATCTAGTGAGTCATAGCATTTACTTTCTAAAAGTTGTACTTGTATTCTTGCTTTAAATCATGTTGTCTAAGTGTAAAAAGGACTCACTTTTTATATTTGAAATCTGGAGTCTGAAATCTAGTAGCTAATGACTTCTATAAAAAATATTGTCTGAATAAAGTCGTGAGCCTTTACACTTAATTTTTTAAAGCTATTCAGTTATGATATTCAGCAGGCTTTTCTACTAGGAAAATACTTTTAAAACTATTCTGCAAGGCTTTAATATTAGGGAGGTTCTTCTAACTGATATATACTAGCTATCATAGTGTCCAACATCTATTTCCCTTATGGGAAAGTCTCACGTTGGGGAGAGGTGTCATACTCTTGCCAAGGAGTATAACCTAATCTAAGTGAACACATCTGTATCTGTCATCCATATAAAAATGGGAATAATCTGATAATCTTAACTTACATTGGCTTGTAGTTTAGGGGTATGTGAACATACCCAACTCAGTGTTAAATACTACTCCCTTTAATCTGTATGCTCATGCTGTTGAAAATCCACTTTTAAAAACTAATATAATGGTTTACAATGAAAACCTTTTGTAAATCTGTTTACTTTAAACTGTAGCTAAACCTGTAAAGTGGATTCTATATCTAAGCTGAGAACAAAAGATCAAATCTTTGTTTAAAATCTGAATATAACAATTTATGAGATGCTTAAAAGAATAATCTTCTTGAAATAACAACATTCAAACTAGGGGTAGTAACCCATGCATGTATTCCGTGTCAAATCATCATAAAACTAATGCTAAGTAATGAAAATATTGATAATTCAAGTCTAAATTTAGAAATTACTGCAATACGCATGAAAATACAATAGTAGACATGCAATTCAACATCTAAATCACTTGAAACCTCATAAGCTTGCAAATAACAATATTGGATATGAACCCTGTTTTGAAACTCATGTAAATTCAAAAAAATTATCTTCAAAAACTAATTTTGGGCACAAGGATGAAAAGATTATCCTTGTTGAAAAATCCCATATACCTTAATTGATCCAATTGATGAGAACACTTGATTTTGGATTTCTATTTGTGCTCTTGAAGATGGATTCTTGATTATCTTGAATTGAAAACCTTGAATTTTGAGTTTCCTTGAAGAAAGAATGGTGGAATTTGGATTTCTTGGGAAATAAGTTTCGATTTTCTAGGGTTTCTTTGAGAGAAAGTTGATGAAAAGTGAGCATATAATGGTTGAAAAATGATTAATTCGGTGTTATTCACGAATTGGGGGCTGAGGAAAAGATATATTTCCCTTTACAAATTAATTTAGGAAACTGAAATCTCAATTTTGGACCCCACTACAATGCGGGGCTATCCCGGTGGCTTACTGGATAAGGGACCATTGCCATTTTGGGATGTGACGCGACACGGCATCCTCATATTGCGCTAGTGGAAAAAGTTCGAGTGCTATTTTGGCCATTGGCATGATGCGGTGTAATCGCGTTGCGCCACTGGAAAAGACCAGCGCCATTTTGCACTCCTCCGCGATGCGGCATCAGTATATTTGGGAATTTTGATGCAATACAGGCAAATTATGATGAGCTACTAGAAAAATAACAAATGAAAATTGGAGTTTCACTGTGACGTGACAAAATTGTGGTGCTCTTCTGGAAACTGGACAATTGCAAATTTGTCCTTCACCGCAACGCGGTGCTTGTTGAAATTCCCTTCTATTATCACAAGAATCGCCATAACTTCACCACTGAGTATCGGGTTGAGGCAAAATTGGTATCGTTGGAAAGCTAATTCAGTTATCTACACATTGAAGGGTCTAAAGCTGGAAGATTCCATATGCATCAAGAGTTATACACTTTTAAAACTAACTCTTAACACACTAGAAGCTAAATTGAGCTAGGAGAAAGTATGGGGTATTACAATATCTCCTCCTTGGAAACATTCGTCCTTGAATGAGACTAATTAAAATGAAGATGCTGAGGAACTGAGGCTATATACTAGCATGCACAACTTGAAACAAACTGCATGACTGAATCTAAAACATACTGAGCAACTGAACTAATCTGCAAGTGCATGAATTGATATAAAGATAACTATACAGCTAAATCTGAGATTGGAAAAGACCTAAATTAAGGAGGACTGTTACCTTTGGCTAAATCTAAGTTCGTGGAGAAAAGGTGCCGATACTTGGTATGTATATCTATTTCTGCTTCCCAAGTAGCACCCTCAACGGACTAATTTCACCACAGAGCTTTGGCCAAGGGAACTTCTTTGTTCCTTAGTCTACCGATCTGATGATCAAGAATTTCTACTAGAACTTCTTTATATGAAAGTCTATTCTGAATATCTATGCTTTCTAGAGGGATTACAATAGTTGAATCGTCCATGCACTTCTTCAATAAGGACACATGAACACTGGATGAACTGTTGACAAGTCTGCAGGTAGCTCAAGATCATACGCTACCTTCCCAACATGACTCAAAATCCGGTAGGGGCCTACATATTGGGGACTAAACTTCCCTTTTTCTTCAAATCTCTTCACCCCCTTCATGGGTGAAACCTTCAAATACACTTCGGATTACTCTAAGCTACTTTCAATCTCTCTCAGATCAACTGGACTTTCTCCATGGACTCAAACACCATATCTGGCCCAATCAAAGTGGCCTCACCTACTTTGAACCAACCGACTAGTTATTTATTCCTCTACCCATAAAGAGCTTCAAACGGGGCCATCTAAATACTAGAATGGTAACTGTTATTATACGCAAACTCGATCAACAGAAAGTGATTATCCCAACTGCCTTTGAAATCATGAAAGCATGCCCTCAACATATCCTTTAAGGTCTAAATGGTCCTCTCTGCCTTACCATCTGTCTGTGGATAAAAAGCTGAACTGAGATGAACTTGGGAACCAAGACCCTTCTGAAGGGCTTTCCAAAACTGAGAGGTATACTGAGTACCCAGATCTGATATGATCGGCAAGGGAACTCCATGCAATCTAACTAACTCTTTGATATACAGCTTAGCATAATCTTCAGCTGTGAAGGATATGTGAACTAGCAAGAAATTTGATTTGGTCAATCTGTCTACATTAACCCATATTGAATTATGTTGTCGACGCGAATAGGGTAGTCCAGTCACAAAGTCCATATTCACCTCTTCCCACTTCGACGTAGGAATAACAAACTCCTACAAAGTGCCACCAGGTCTTTGGTGCTCTACCTTAACCTGTTAATAAGTCGCATACTTGGCTACAAATTCTGTGATATCTCTCTTCATACCACTTCACCAATAGATTTCCCGCAAGTCATGGTACATCATGGTGGCTCATAGATTAATAGAGTAACGCGTACCATGCACTTCTTCTATAATCCACTGCCTTAAATTGTCAACACATGGTACACACAATCTATTCTTGTATCTCAACACACCATCTCTCCCGCGAGAGAAAACCTCTACTTTTTGGTCTTTAACTGATCCATTCAGTTTGACCAAACTAGGATCCCTATCCTGTTTTTCTTTTACCTTAGAAACTAGAGAAAATTCTGAACTATTCTGAACCCAAACATTTCCTTCGACTGAGTCAACCTACCTCACACCCAATCAAGCTAACCGATGAACTTATCAAACTAACTCTTTCTTATTATTCTCCATATGAGCAACACTGCCCATTGACAATCTACTAAGGGTGTCTGCCACTATATTGTCCTTTCTCAGATGATACAACACACTCATATCATAATCTATCAATAATTCTAACCACCTTCTCTGACGAACATTTAACTCCCTCTGAGTAAATATGTACTGTAAACTTTTGTGATCCTTAAACATATCAATATTCACCCCATAAAGATAGTTCCTCTAGATCTTCAGTGCAAACACCATAGCAGCTAACTCAAGGTCATGGTAGGGTAGTTCTTTTCAAGTGGCTTAAGATGTCTAGAGGCATAAACTATAACCTTACCTCTCTGCATCAAAACACAACCCAGACTGATTCTAGAGGTATCACAATATACAACAAACCCATCTATACTATCAGGTAATTCTAAAACTGAGAATGATGTGAGTCGAGTCTTCAACTCTTGAAAACTTTTCTCACAGAAATCTGACAACTGAAACTTAACTTTCTTCTGAGTCAATCTAGACATAGGGGATGCAATAGAAGAAAAACCCTCAACAAAGCATCTATAACAGCCAGTTAAACCCAAGAAACTTTGGATGTTTGATAGAGAGATAGGTCTAGGCCAGTTTCTTACTGCTTCTGTCTTTTGGGGATCAACTCTAAAGTCATTACTAGAAATAATATTATCGAGGAAAGCTACTAATCTTATCCAAAATTCACATTTTTTGAATTTGGTGAACAACTAGTGATCCCTAAGAGTTTGCAACACAATTCTAAGGTGGTCTACATGATCATCCTCACTACGAGAATAAATAAGAATTTCATCAATAAAGAATATAACAAACATGTCGAAATACTGTTTGAACACTCTGTTCATCAACTCTATGAAGGTTACTGGGGCATTGGTAATACCAAATGACATGACTAGAAACTCGAAATGACCATAACGGGTTCTGAAAGATATCTTTGGAATATCACATTCCCTTACTTTGAGATAATAATTGCCGGATCTAAGGTCTAACTTTGAGAAGTAACTTGCACCTTGGATTTGGTCGAATAAGTCATCAATCCTTGGAAGAGAATGTTTATTTTTGACTGTGACTTTATTCAGCTGATGATAGTCAATGCACAGTTGCAAAGAACCATCTTTCTTTCATTCGAATAGGATGGGAGCACCCTATGGAGAGATATTGGCCTTATGAAACCTTTATCTAATAGATCTTTAAGATCCTTTTTTAACTCTTTAAGCTCGACTGGAGCCATACTATATGAAAGAATGGAGATGGGCTGAGTATCTAGAAAAAGGTCTATACCAAATTCTATTTCCCTATTTGGAGGTATCCCTAGCAAATCTTCAGGAAAAATATCAGGAAACTCATTTACTACATGAACTGACTGAACTGTTGGAGTCTCAGATTTAGTGGCTTTAACTCAAACTAGATGATAGATACACCCTTTTGAGATCAACTTTCTAGCTTTAATATAGGATATGAAATGACTTTTGGGAGACACTGAATTACCTACCCACTCAAAGACTAGCTCATTTGGAAACTAAAACTACACCACTCAGGTGCGACAATCCATGAATGCATAACTTGAATGGAGCCAATCCATACCAAGAATAAGGTCAAACTCGGCCATATCTAACTCTATTAAATACGCTAACATGATTTTATGATGGAAAATGATAGGACACTTTCTATAGATCTGTTTGGAAACAATTGACTCACCCACTAGGGTAGAAACTAAGAAGGGCTCAGGGATCTTTTTAGGACCTTTTTTAAAATTTACTATAACTAGTGGGGTCACATAAGAGCAATTCGACCTAGGGTCTAACAACACATAAACATCAAGATGAAAGATACGAAGCATACCAGAAAAACATCTAGTGAATCCTCCTACTCCTGATAGGATGGTAAATTATAAATCCAATTCTAGCACTGACCATCACCGGTACTGGATGATGTGCCCTGGGGAGGGACTTGGCAACCTAGAAAGGCTGGTGTTCTAGTAGTCTGAGTCTGGGGACAAGAATCCCTATTTCTCAGCTAGGGTTTTCCACTCACACTATTCTGAGATTTCTACATAGAAGTCTTACACCACTTCTCTTACCTAGTTCTGGGAGAGGGGGTAATAGATAAAGATGGTTCTGGTATAGATGAATGATTCTAGAACTACGAATAATTTCCCTCTCTATACTTTGTTTGGCCATACTCAAACTGCCCAGTTCTAGCCTTCTGATTTCTATTTTCTCTTCCCTTCAACTTTTCTACCTTAATTTGTTGAGAATGAATCATCAACCTAGTAAGATCCATGTCCCTAATAAGCATGGTAGTCCTACACTCCTTGACGACTAAACCAGATACTCCAGTAACAAACTTACTCATACTCACCCTAGGGTCAGCCATCGTATCAAGGGCATACTTAGACAACTGGTTGAACTTAAGGTAGTAATCTTTTACTATTATCGAGCCCTGTCTCAGGTTCACAAACCCTTCTACCTTAGCTTCTCTCATTTCACATGGAAAGAACCTATCAAGAAACGTATCTTGAAATACCTGTAGACTCACAAGAGCTACATTCTCACCTCTACCATTCTTCTACATAACTACCCAATCATATGTTGCATCCTTAAATCTATTGGATGGCAACTGTACACTTCCCTCCTCAGAAACATGCTTAATCTGGGTGATCTTTCTTATCTCATCTAAGTAAAGTTATGGGTCCTCATTGGCTGTTGACCCAAAGAAATTTGGTAGATTCATTCTCATAAAGTCTCAAATTCTGGTTACTGCTAAATTACCATTTTATTAAAGTGGGACTGCCACCTGATGGTTGACCTAAACATTAGTAGTCGCAACTTGAGATAAATCCTGAAAGGCAGTAAGAAATTTAGCATGGGATACATTCTCATTCAGAGGGTCAGCAGGCTAGGGTGGCTGATTATTATTTTTACAAGCGTTAACTCAACGAGAAGTCATATTCAACTGTTACATAAGAGCATGAGTTAAAAAAGATAAAGATATTGTAAGCACGATAGATCATGAAAGAAAGAGTTGATTTCCTAAAAACATCCCATAGCCTTTTGCCCATAAATGTGGCGCACTTCACACCCATGATCAAGACTCTATATAACGTGGCTTTTCTGACTCCTTAGGACTCTTATAACCTTAGGTTATGAGACCTAATTTGTAACACCTTGAAATTGGGTGTCGAGACATCACATGATGCTCAAGACTACAAGTAGCCTTAAGCCAACCCTGTCTGCCTTCTACTAAATCTTAAACTCATAATAGGGAAGTATTGATATAAAATTAAATTTAAATACAGAATTTTGTATGAGCTAAACTGAAACTGTCTAAATAGAATATCTGAAAATTCTAAACTCAAAAGTCTGATCAATCAATACTGGAAATTTGAATCATAACTAGCAATCTGACAAGCCTCTACTACTAATGCTAGAGAGTCACTAGGGCAAACCCCTAGCTTCCTCGAGCTGTTTAAAAATACTGAATCATCTGTACTAATAAGTTGGAAAAAAATGAATGACTAAGTCCCCGAACTATGAGGACTCACAAATTATCGGGATGTAGATGCTCGAAATCACTCACGCTACTAAAACTGAGTATCTTAATCTACATTATGAATAAATATAGCACATAGATATATATATATATATATATATATATGAATCAGTACGTCTGAATTTTATTGAGTATATAGGGGTGAAGGCACAAGTAAATTAATATCTCAATATTATAATAAATTTGTAAGAGAATGCATGCTAAATGTAGATAACTCACATAAGTTAGAATATCTAAAAATTGGAAATTATAGTCATGAATAGCAAAACATGTTCCATAGATCTAGTGAGTCATAACATTTACTTTCTAAAAGTTGTACTTGTATTATTGCTTTATATCTTGTTGTCTAAGTGTAGAAAGGACTCACTTTTTATATTTGAAATCTAGAGTCTAAAATCTAGTAGCTAATGACTTATATAAAAAATATTGTCTGAATAAAGTCGTGAGCCTTTACACTTAATTTTTTAAAGCTATTCAGCTATGATATTCTGCAGTCTTTTCTATTAGGAAAGTACTTTTAAAACTATTCTGCAAGGCTTTACTGTTAGGGAGATTCTTCTAACTGATATACATTATGTGAGCTATCATAGTGTCCAACATCTAGTTCCCTTATGGGAAAATCTCACGTTGGGGAGAGGTGTCATACTCTTACCAAGGATTATAACCTAATCTAAGTGATCACATCTATATCTGTCATCCTTATAGAAATAGAAATAATCTAATAATCTGAACCTACGCAGGCTCGTAGTTCAGGGGTATGTGTACATACCCAACTCAGTGCTAAATACTACTCCCTTTAATCTATATGCTCATTATGTTGGAAATTCACTTTTAAACACTAATATAAGGGTTTACAATGAAAACCTCTTGTAATTCTGTTTACTATAAACTGTAGCTAAATCTGTAAAGTGGATTCCATATCTAAGCTGAGATCAAAAGATCAAATCTTTGATCAAAATCTGAATATAAAAAGTCATGGGATGCATCAAAGCATAATCTTCTTAAAATAACAACATTCATACTAGGTCTAATAACCCATGCATCTATTTCATGTCAAATCATCATGAAACTCATGCTAAGTACTGAAAATATTGATAATTTAAATCTAAATCTGGAAATTACTACAATACGCATGAAAACACAATAGTAGACATGCAATTCAATGTCTAAATAACTTGAAACCTCATAATCTTGCAAATAACAATATTAGGTATGAACCCTAATTTGAAACTCATGTAAATTCAAAAAAAAATTATCTTCTAAAACTAATTTTGGGCACAATGATGAAAGGATTATCCTTGTTGAAAAATGTCACATACCTTAATTGATGCAATTGATGAGAACACTTGATTTTGGGTTCCTATTTGTGCTCTTAAAGATGGATTCTTGATTATATTGAATTGGAAACCTTGAATTTTGAGTTTCCTTGGAGAAATAATAGTGGAATTTAGATTTCTTGGGAATTAAATTTTGATGTTCTAGGATTTCTTTGAGAGAAAGTTGATGAAAAATGAGCATATAATGGCTGGAATAGGATTAATTAGGTGTTATTCATGAATTGGGGGATGACTAAAACACTAGATTGCCTTTTAAAAAGCAAGTTTGGAAATTATAATCCCAATTTTGGGCCTCACCGTGATGCGGGGCTATCGCGGTGGCTCACTAGATAAGGTACCATTGCTATTTTGGGATTTGGCATGACATAGAGTTATTACGGTAGCTCACTAGATAAGGGACCATTTCCATTTTGGGATGTATCATGATGCAGCGTAATCGTGTTGTGCCATAGGAAAAGGGCTAGTGCCATTTTGCACTCCTCCGTGATGTGTTGTCAGTCCATTTGGGAATTTTGATGCGATACAGGCAAATCGCGATGAGCTACTGGAAAAAGGATGAAGGAGAATTGGAGTTTCACTGCGATGCAATGAAATCACGGTGCTCCACTAAAAATTAGACAGTTGCGATTTTGACCTTCACCGCGATGCGGTGCCTATCAAAATGCCCTACTATTTTCACTAGAATCGCCATAACTTCTCAATCGAGTATCGGATTAAGGTGAAATTGATATAGTTGGAAAGCTAATTTAGTTGTCTACACATTGAAGGGTCTAAAGATGGAATATTCCTTATGCATCAAGAATTATACACCTTTAAAGCTAACCTTTAGCATACTAGAAGCTAAACTGATCTATGAAAAGTATGGGGAACTACAACTTACTTAGGAAAGTCAAAATTAACGGGGTCAAAGGCTAAACCATGCATAGGACTTGATTTTTCTGAATTCTCTCTTGAAGTCATAATTTCATCAAGATTCTGTTCATCTTTTGGCTTCTCCTTAATTCCTTGATTTCTTCGTTCTGCTCTAATCCAATCTCTAAGGCAAACTAGAACATTCATAGCATTGCTTCCCAATGAGTGTCGGTTGTCTCCAACCTATGTTCGTCCCTGACTAAAAGTTATCTCCGATGCAACTATTGACAATGAAAAATTCAACATATCTCTAGCTAATTTTGAAAGCATCAGCTATTGTCTTTCAGTATTCTTCCACCAATCCAGCGCAGATCTTTGCTCTACGATCCTCTATCGGCTGTCAAAGAAAATACTTAAGCTATTCCCGAGAAGTTGTTCTATGTGATGAAGGTTGTACCCTGTCCCAAATATTTAAATCAAAAAAGTAATCAAGATAACAACTATACGCCTGCCTTTTAGAGATAATGGCTCCTCGAAAACATGAGGAGCGACAATTGGAGTGATATTTACTAGTACGACTTTATCAAGTAAGTCGGCATAATGGTTATATAATGCTTCCATGTAACTGTTTGCATAACTCATAAATGTAAACAAAGAAGGTTCTTCTTCAGGTTGCATATCTAAAGCATTATAAATAATA
The DNA here is from genome assembly GCF_002878395.1 of Capsicum annuum. Classification (NCBI taxonomy): domain Eukaryota; kingdom Viridiplantae; phylum Streptophyta; class Magnoliopsida; order Solanales; family Solanaceae; genus Capsicum; species Capsicum annuum. The sequence continues at coordinate 62,582,231 of NC_061118.1, read as the reverse complement.
GAACTAAATTTGAACATAATATTATATTTCATACATGGATTTATTATAGCACCAATCAAATAAATTGGGGAAAGCAGATAAAAATATTTTTTAAAATTTAGCAATCATAGCAGTGATAGCTTCATTGTAACCTTCTTTATTCTTATATTCATTAAGAAAATAGAAAATATCATCTAAATAAGCTAAAATGTTACAAACAATAGGATAATAAGTACCAGAGAATTCAACAGTAGCTATATAAAAAAATTTCAAAAATTTAACAAGATTATCAATTGCAGCCCAATCAGAATCATGTAGCATACACTCAAGAAAAGAACTAGAATATTGATTAAAGGTCATTGTAATAGGAACTTTATAGGCAAGACAAGTTTTTAAATAAGTATAAGTAGCATTTCATCTAGTATCACATTCTTCAGGCATAAATATCAGTCTAAGTCCATTTTATTCATATTTGATTTTAAATTCTCACTCTAGCTTTTCGATTATTTCCTTGAATAAAGCCTACAGCATGATGGACCTTTTAAATATAAAGCTCAAAAAATTCAAAACCATCTCTTACGATTAAATTATATATATGACAAGCATATTTAACATGAAATCTTTGGGTAACGACGGAGAAAGTTCAACTTTCAACAAATCAATAGCAGTCTTGTTGTTAGATGCATTATCAAAAACTATACATAAAACTTTTCTTTTAATATCATAATATTTTGCTACTTTAGAAATAAATTCAGAAATAAATCTTTCAGTATGTCTACGATCTTCATCTTACAAATATGCTAAAATACGATTTTGCATAAGAAAATTACTATTTATCCAGTGACAAGTAATTGTTAAATAATCATTTTAGTTAACAGCACGACCAAGATCAGAAGTTAGAGTAATTCTACATGGATATTTTTTAATAACGTAGCTTAATAATAAATGTGTTGTGCATGGAGTCTAAAAATATCAGCATGGCAAGTACTTCTAGGAATACCTGTAAACACGGAATTATAAATTGCTTGAATATTATGAATAAAGGCATCGAAAGAAGCAAAAGTTAAAGAGAAACAACCCACCACTATCATTTTTGTCATTTATTCCCGGTCCTTCATTTTATTATAATTCTTAACTAATTGACCAGTTGTTGGGTTCAATCTAGTTTGTGTTGGCCCACTAATAGCCTCACCACCTTGTGCAATAGTTAAGTCTCTTCTGTATCTATCTCTTAAATGTTTCATCAATGAACCCGTACCCTCTTTATTACCTTCAATTTTATGCACATATATAATTTCACAAATATTGCATTGCACAATAGTTTCTCCTTCTATTTCCAAAAAAATCTAATGCAATACTAGTTTTTCTACGAGATCTTCCAGGGACACGACGGGGAGGAAGGGCAGAAAGATTAACCGATTCGGATCTAACATTAGCATTTTCAACTTTGGGTGTCTCACTAATATTTTCATCATCTTCATCTAAATTAACTGCGTCTACTTCATTCTCTTCTATACCATAATTTTTCTGAGCTTCTAAATAATTCATATCGCGAGTACCTACAATAATTTTTTCCTCAAAAGGTTGACTAACTGGTATCAGAGGCACACGGGTATATCTAGTACTTGAACTACCTCTACCGTAACTTCCACCAATTCATTTTTCACTACCGCCACCACTTTCGGGACAAAATTTTTTACACTTTTACCGAGTTTTATTATTTTATCCATATTGTAAATTAAACTAAAAAATATTCAATATATACAAAAATAATAAAAATAAATATTCAACAATTAATACACTAATTAAAAATTAAAACTAAGAGATGGAACGACAATAATAAATTTTGGAAGTATCCAAAAGTTGCGACATTAGAAAACTTCCACTTGTATATTTAATCGCAAAATTAAAAAATAAATTGAGTACTTTAGGAGATAATCAGAATATTTGAGAGAGATTGAGAGAACTTGTGTGAAAAATAATTTGAAATTGTAGGATATTTATAGCAAAAATTTTTAATTAAATTTTAAAAAAAATAATTGAAATTAGGCCAAATGGTCATTGGACCCCAAACGACATTATAGACATTGGGCCAATGGTCCATTCGACCATTGGAAGCTGTCAACCCAACAAGTCTAAATATAAAAAAAACTAATAAAATTGGGTAGGTCCGATCTGGGTAACTGGTGGCCTGGTCTAGTTTTATTACTGGGTCGGTCGACCAGGTCTGTCAATTGAGATAGCCCAGTCCATGACTGGCGGACTAATAATACGAAGGCCCATCGAGTCTGGTCAGACCAAGTAAGCCTACTAAAAGGGCCAGACTAAATGGGTCAGAACGGGACAGCCCATCCTAGTTGACAGGTTTGATTGAACCTTTAGTTCATTTTCCATATTTTGACTTATTTTTGCCGTTAAAGATTTTCTATACTTGCCCAAGTCATTTATGTCTTGCTGGGACTGACAGCTTAGTCATCGGGCTGTTCATTTAGTTTTGTAGTGTCAATTTTCCCTATTTAGAAGTCTTTGCTGGTTTTAAATAGCCACTGATAAAAAACATCGATAAAACAATCTCGTATGCAAATTTTGAGTGCATCAGCAGCTCCAAAATGTTGATTTTAGACTAGGTAGACTTTTGGTTTGGTCCCGAGGTACCCGGGCTCATTTCGACCTATTGGTTAGAAAGTGGTAAAAAGGCCTTTCCATTTGGTAAGAAAGGCCTTGGACAGAAATTCCAAGTTCTCCATAATGTCTGAACCACTTTACAATGGCATAAAAGAATTTTGTATTCTCCTCACCCTCTTTGAACCACTGAAAACCAGTTTTTTGCTTCCAGTATTCTTCTTCTCTTTTCAATTGCATTATTAATTCTGCCTGAATATTGAATAAAGAAGCTCTATTCTCTCCAGATGGATTATCTTCAAACTGTTTCTCCTTAATCTTGATAACTTCCTCTAGAGTAGCTATCTTTTGGAAATATTCCCAAAAGATTGCTTACTCCATATAGTCAATGCAGCTTTAGTTCTCTTGAGTTTCTGATAAAAGACCATGAATGGATTTCCATAAGTTACCTCTTTCCAATTCTGCTAAATAACTTCCTTGTAAGATTTCTCCTTAAGCCAAAAATTTAGAAACTTAAATGGTTTAATTATCTACTCCTGAACAGTATTGCAGTAAAGTAGCATGGGAGCATGGTCAGACCCACTTCTAGGTAAGTTTTCAACATTCAATATTGGAAAGAGATCTTGAATTTTATTATTCATTAATACTCTATCCAATCTTTTGAAAATGCATTCATCTTCAACTCTTCCATTCTACCATGTGAACTTTCTTCCCTTAAATTGAACTTCTTGTAAATTACAGTTACTTATGCAGTGGTTAAAGTCATATGTTTCCTCAAAAGTAATTGGTAAGCCACCAAGTTTCTCATCAGCATGCCTAGTCATATTAAAATCACCTCCTATAATCCGTGGCTCATTTATATTATCACTCAGATTTTCTAGAGAATTCCACAATACAGTTCTTTCCAATTGATTACATTTTGCATAGACTAAAGTGAAAAATATTACCACTCCTGCCTGCTGATTTTGTAACCTTAGTGTAAGTTGTTGCTCCTCATTACTAATTATGTTCACCTCCATGTTTGTCTCAAAGAACGCCCATATCTTTCCTGACACGTTCACTGCTGCATGTTCTATTCCCAGTCTTCTTTTAAACTTCTCAATACTTTTCCCCTCCTGAAAAGGTTCCATTAAACCAATGAAATCAAAGTAAAACCTTTTATGCATTATTATTAATCTAGTAAAAGCTTTTTGAGTGTTAACAGCCCTTATGTTCTAGATTAAGGCATTCATTTAGAAACCGAATCTGGTGTTTCACTCCTTGTCTGCATTGTATTGTTACTAGATTCCTTACTTTTTCTTATTCTTTCTGCTATGCTTATTTCTCAGTGACTTAGCCTGATTTGGAGATAAGTCCCCTGCCTGTATTACATTTCCACATTATCAACTAAATTTTCCTTATCTAAATTATCTCTATTGGTATTGATTAATTCCATCATGTTGTTGACTTCCATGGAGATAGACATAATATTCTCTAGAATAAGCTCTTGAGAGTTATGTTGCTGCACAATTACCATTTCTCTTGATTCAACTGGCCCCTCTCCTGATTTATCTTCCTTAGATTCAGACTCATCACGTGGTCCATCCTTTTGTTATCTGTTTATTATTGTTGTTGATCCTGATCATCTACTACTTTCTCCTTTATTGTTGCATCATCTGCTTTCCCAAAAGTTTTATTGACCTAATCTTTGGTGTTTTCCTTCTCCTTTCCAGAATCCATTTCCTTTACATTGGTATCCTTTACTTATTCCTGCACTTTGTCCTACTGCTTCCATGCATCAAAATCATTTGATGTTTGTATAGCCTCTTCTGACTCTTTTAGTTCTCCTCAAATATGACCAAATTTATCCTTTCTGTATCTTTTCTTCCTTAGTTTTCATGGATTAGTTTCCCTCTTAGGATCTGCACTCATTCCATCATTCTACTTTTATTGCACACCCTTTTCATTGCTCTGTTGATTACCATTTTCTGCTTTTTTCTTATCGAATAGTTCCATATGAATATCCCAATAAGTTTCTTCATCATGTCCTTGTAAACCACATTCTTTATAGTACTTTGGTTTATGATCATATTGTATTTTAATCCACTTTGACTTGATACTCCCTGTAATATCATCTTCTTCATTAATCTTGATTCTGTGTGGCAGTTTAGCAACTAAATCAACCTCAATCTTGACCCTTGCACAACTTGGCCTTGTATGATTCCTTGTAGCCATATCCACCACAAGAGGTTTGCCCACAGCTGAAGCAATGGAAAATATAGCTTCCTTGGCAAAGAAGTTTGGGGGTAGATCCAAAAAAGAGATACATGCTACACCAATGGTTGTTTCTACATCCAGTTCAAACCATGGATCCCATTTAAGGGTTCTCATTTTCCAATACCGATCTTTTGCTTTAATATAATAGGCCGAAGTAGATAGTAATTGCACATAATCTTCTAATTGATTCAAAAGATGTGAATCTTATGTATAAACCCGGGGTTAGGGCTAACAGTATTGGTCAGGCGGAGCGAGTTTTTTTTCATGGCCAAGATATGATAGTAACTAAATCTTCTTTCATTTTCTTCCTTTAAAAGTTTCCTAAACTACTTAGAATTTCTTGGATAATTGATTGCTTTCAATGTTACTAAACTCACAATGCGATTGGTCTTAATCTTATCCTCTATCATCTCTTCTATTTTTAGTATCTCAATAAATGGCTTGTCTATTGCAGACAATAGGTGTTCAAATATATTTTATTTTTCCATTGAATAAACACCTCTAACATCTTGATTTCCTTATTGGGTGGTTTCATCCTAGCATCTTGTTCACGTTACCTAATGGCATACTCCCTAAAACTTTTCATAATCTTATTATTCTTGTTGTTCAAAGACTTCTTATCAGGGACTAAATCTGTGTTGTATTAAAATTGTTTCACAAAGTTATCAGCCATATTATCCCAATTGTTCCACTTAACAATGTTTTGATCAACAAACCATTCAAAAGATAAACCTACTAGACTTTCCTTGAAATAAGCCATAAGAAATTCTTCTTTCCCTCTAACTCCCCTCAATTAATTGCAATAACATCTCAAGTGTGCTACAAAATAGCTATGTCCATCATACTTCTCAAACTTCAGAATCTTAAACCCAAGAGGGGGGTTAACACTTGGAAACATGAACAAATCTTTATATGAAACACTTTTGTAACCCTAAGTTCCTACAAGTTTTTCATACCTTGTTCCAAACTCTTCACCTTTTTAACCATTTATTCATGCTCTTTTATCATGCCAAGTTTCTCAGGATTGACACAAAATCCAGGTGGTTGATGTAGACATAAGGATCAGTCAAATTGAATATGATCTACAAATCATATCATTGGTCATCATAAGTATCAAACACGGGCTTATTAACAAATGGAGGGAGCACAAAGGTTGGACGAACAACAAAAGTGGGAGCTTCAGATGAGGTGAACCCATAAAATTAGGGACATTAGGTGGATTTAGGTATGTGGTAGTTTTGTGTTGAGGGACTAGGAAATGAACATTGAAATTTTTGGGATAGTGTATCTCTGAAATAGATCCTAGTGCATGTTGTGGCTTGCCAAGAGGAATGAGAAATTGTACATGTAACACTGGTTATAATTTAGAAGGATATTAAGGATTATCAGTGGGAAACTGAGGAGGAGTCAACCCACTAGCCGAGGCTCTATGCATTTCTGTCATTTTTTATCTTAATTTTAAAATCTCTTCATCAGGCTTGGATTCCTCATCCCCGAACTTACTGTCTAATCAGTGATAACAACTTCAGTATTTTTGTTAGTCATAGTTAACTTTCTCTTAGACCTGGTGTAATATAGATGAGTAACTAGAATACCATAAACCAACCATAAAAAACTAATGTAACAAAATAGATATCAAATGTGTTAGAGTTAAACCTTTTTCAAAAATATCCTTTTCAGCTTTTTCTGAAAGAAGATCACCGAATCCTATGAGAGTTGCCTATATATCTCATCTCTGAGGGAAAGAATAAGGTGTGCATAGTTTGTGAAGTTTCAACATAAGATAACCAATCAAATCCTTATCTTTATGAAGCTTTAGAGGTAAAGACACTACAAAAACAATTTTATTTTATTTTTGGAGGGGGGGACAATTTTGAATCTTGTACAAAATGAAACCTAAATTTACAATAGAATTTTTTTGTATTTTTCATTTAAAGAAGAGTGTTAATACATTAATATGAAAGACGAGTGAAATCTTTATTTTTTTTTATTTTATAAAATAATCTCACCAAATTCAAGAAGAGTTGCCTATATATCTCACCCAAAAAAGGAGAATCAGGTATACGTAGTTCGCCCAGATTAAGCAGTGAAAAAATCTATGATAAATAGACCCAACTCAAAAAAAACGACTGTAACCTCAATAAGAAGAAAAGTAAATAAAAATATTTTTCTGAATTAATTATATTTTAAAGGCATAAGACACGAAAAGACTAAGAAAAATTTTTGATTTGTTTTCTCGAATGCATGAAAACTCCTACCAAATAAGAATTTTTGCTTTTGAATTTTCTAGTTACAAATGCATGCTAATGAAATAAAGGATAGCTCTCTTTTTTTTAATTTTATGCTTTTAAGAGATGATTATGAAAAATAAAATATTTTTGGAACTTTTAATTTTTGAAAACAAAAGTCATAAAGAAATTCGACAAAATCCAATTTTTTTTGCATTAACACCTACTCCTTTCCATCACTTATAGCACACACCTCAAAACAGTCCATCATATGACCTTTTTACCCTGAAAGATGCAATAAGTACCACATAAAGATGCTTTGGGACAAGTCAACAACAAAATACCAATCGACTTCTGCTAAGCCTAAGCATGATGCAAATAAATGACCTAATAGCCAACCTATATTGGGGTCCACTAACAAGATAAGACCGTTCAGGGTAGGACATGGCCGATAGCGGCTTCTCTAGTTGTCCTCCACTCTACTCCCCCATGACACCCTTCCTGAATAATTTAAAGTACTCAATAATATGTTCATGTATACTTGCAACATACTTTGAGAATTTTTTTCAAAAGAAATAACTCTGAATATGCATGTAATGCCAAGTATAAATGGTAACAAATAATGAAAAGACAGTAAACAACTAGAACAAAGGCAACCAACAACAAAGAAAAATGATAAAACAAATAAGGAATTTATTCAACTATAGTGTCAACTTAACCAATACAAATCAACATATGAAGCTCAACTCTAAAATCTTTAGCAATATCTATAAAGTTGTCACACATCTTTATTAACACTAAAAAAGTTTAGAATTAAGTTCAAAACTAATTTTCAAATATTGAAAATGACTAAAGTGGTGTTTTACAAAGGATTTGGTTAAAGCTCAGAGTCGCAACTTGACATTGATTCACCAAGTCACCTTAAAAATATCCTTTTAAAAATAATTAACTCTTAAAATCAATTGGAGAATAGATATTTAGATTAAGGAATTCTATTGATCAAGAGGAACGTGTGAGGCACCTCTTAATCTTGTGATTTTAGCACGATCACTTCGTTAACTCATATTGTCTAAATTGACATTATAAATGCATAGATTTCATTTAAAAGAAATCAAACAAGCAAGCACACACCCAAAAATAAAGGAATAATATCCAGACTAATTGCACAGTCCAAAGTAAAAAATAAGAACAAAAATAAACCGATGCTACCTAAACTAGCCTAATCTGTGTTTTACCCAACATCTCAAGTCTTAATACATAATTTTTCAGGGCATTTTCCAATAAATAAAACATTAGATCAAAAGTTGAGAACTAAAAAAATACACAAGCACATCAGTCAAAACATAATCAAATATCAAATTCTAAATTTGCTAACTGAACCTCAGCCTAAAGCATACTACTATCAAATCGAATAGAAAAACTAGTGATGAAGCTTTAAACTTAATCCCTCAATTTCAATTTTTAATCAAAGCTAAAGCTCCATTGTCCACCCCTTATTGTTAAGTCTCACTAACAATAAGAACAACAATACACCCATTGTATTCCTTTAAAGTGGGGTCTGGGAAGGATAAGTGTACGCAGTCCATACCAATACCTCAGATGAAGTAGAGATGATATTTATAATAGACCCCAGCACAAAACAAAATCTCATTAATAATCCATAAGAAAAAATTAAATTAATCAACTATACACCAAACAAATATGAGTCGAACAATCATAACATCAGCACATCACATTAAGACAAAGAGGAAAGGGATAGAGTTGAAGAATTTGACCTCAACTTTATTTTAATCCATCAAATTACTCAACTAGATCACTGACAAACCTCAAACAAGTCAAACCAAACCTCAATGCTGAATTTTAAATTGCAAAACCTAGGTGCTAAAATTAGTTTAAACTCAATCATCTCAAAAAGACAAAACCTTAATGTTAAAAATGGATAATGAAAGTTGATGTTAATGGAGAATTGTTGAAAAATTAAAAATATGAGATATATTAATGGTAAGATCTTCCTAATTAAAAATAGAGGAAAATAGATATTCATGGAAGAAAAATAATAGTCATTTGGTCCTTCTTCTTGTGATGAAGAAAATCGAAAAATAATTCACATCCTTCTTTGTATTTCTCACCTCTCAATATCATTTCTTATCTCTATGAAAATATAGAGGTTCAAGATGGTGATTATCTAGATGTAAAAGACGAAAGGCAAAGAAAAATAAATCTCCCCCAGATCAGACTCTACGTGTATTTATCCATGTATCATTGTTACAGTATACATTCCACTCTAAAATGATCATGAAGGTAAGCAAAGTAATGAACCTCTAGGTCATTTCCTTGACTTTCATGTATTTCTGGCATTTCAAGCCTTCCCACAGTGGCAATAGGTTATTTATGACTTGTCGTAACTGTCAGTTTGATTATCGGGTAGATTATTTTTGTTTTAGGCTCATTTTTCTATTTTGGAGCAATCATTGTTACGAAACTGGCCTCAGACCAAAACTCCTAGTTAACAACCTCATATGAGAATTCCTATAGTTTGATCAGCTTTATAACATTGGTTTATGCTAGAGGGTCCCTTGGTTCAGGTCAGAAGTCTTCAAACCTAATTTGGGGTTAATAGGAGGATTCTATAAAAATGGAACTATAGGTGTGGGCCCCATATTTACTTAAAACATTTTTGGATGAAAGTTTTGATAGTCACATTGAGCTCGGAATGTCAAATTTGGTATGGTAGAATAATTTATTTGTGTGCATGAGGTTCGAAATGAATTTTGACCACTCGGTTGATGTTTTGGACTTAGAAAATGAAATTGATGCCTCAAGTTGCTGGTACAAGTGCTTAAGCAGACAAATGACCGCTTAAGCAGTAGTTGCTTTAACAACATTGAGCCATTTTAGCAACCTTAGTTGTTTGATTGAAGATCGGTTAAGCACTCTTTGTTTGCATCGCTTTAGTGTTCGGTATACCACATTAGCGATTCCAGCATTTTCATGCCCGACCTCTTCAGAAGACATGTGCCACTAAAGTGGTTGTCACTAAAGAGACCAAGTTACCTCTTTAGTGGCACCTGGAGTGTTAAATACCCCTTCTTTACCAGATTTTCTCATTAATTTCTCAACTATTTTCCCGCATATTAGATTGAAAGCTTAGTGTGTGGGAAGTGTAGTAAATCATCCATTTTAGTTAAGGTAAGTTAACCCAACACTCCTTGGTTATTTTCCATCAAATTCCATACTTTTCCATTGTAAATTTTTAGAAATTAGGTTTAAAATCCAAACATTTTAGGGGCTGATTTGGGCCCCCATTTATGCTCTATTTGTGCTCAAATTTTGAGAACACCTTATCCTTTGAGGTACCTCATGAAAGATTCAATTTTGAGCTTTATTTTTGGGCTCTGCGAGTCCATTCTTGACCCAAATTTCAAATCAACCTTTTATATAGAAATATAGGTCTCTTTTGATCCTATTGACATGTACATTTCTATTTTGATAGAATGGTGGTGTTTTGGGATCATGGAGCAAAGGCAGATGCTTTATGGATGATCCAACTCTTATTGTTCAACATTGAAGTTGGCTTCGATCTACTTTTCTTCATGAGTGTGTATAGTATAGAATGCATGCTAGGCAAAGATAATAGGACATTTTTATGACTAGTCTCTCATGACTTAGCCCAATTAGGGAGTTTGGGGATAGAAGGGTGACTCGACCCTTAGGATTAAATATTTGTGATGGTTATAAAATCCTATCACCTTTGCTTATAAGCATATTAACCATAGTTCGATGTTAAGGATCCTGTAGTGTAAGGAATACTATTTGACTTAGTGAATTAGATCAAAATTTTGAGATTATGGTATTTCTATTATACTAGCTATATATTTTTGGGTGCAAGATCATGGTTATGATACCAGTTAGACTCCGGGTGAGTATTCTACTCTTAAAAGGGTGTGATTCTAGTTCGTAGATGCTAGGAACTTATTATTTTAATGTTTGGATACTAGTGTTGCCATATATACTATGAGGCGTATTCATACTCACTTAGTAATATGATTCGAACCAAAATCATGATTTTACAACTATTTTCTAAAAAGGGATCTATTTCCACTTTTCGTTATTATAATGGATGGAATGGCACCACCTTATTTAATAATCTATGATATTTCAGAACTAAAGATGATTTTTTGTAAATTAGACCAATATTGATTTTGATTTGTGGTTCATCCATTATTTTACCACTAATATTTACTTTGGGCTAGAGAGATTCTTACCTTTGCTATGCTTTTATGCTAATTTAGTCTTAGATTTAATCTCGGGCAATAAATTTCAGACTTATACTCTTTTATCCATGGTTGGATTCTATGCAATTACAATACATACATATCTCTGGTACTAGATGGAGTAAATTAATGATGATAATAATTGGAAGTCATGGATGGGACTAGGCAATGTATACAGATATTTCTAAATCCCTAAGGTCATCTTCATCCATAAGCCATAATGCTGGAGAGGAGAAATTTTCGTAGGTCCTTCCTTTGCAAGTTGTTAAGCTAGAGGAGGTGCATACACTTGTTACATTATGGCACTCACATCATATATGGTACTATGGATTTACTTTATATTTGTTCATTCATATGCATTTTCTATCTCTAGTATATTGCTTGGTGATTACATCTATCAACCTTATGGGGGGTTGTATAGGTATAGGCTATGATTGTTGTTTATTGAGTTTTGATTGAAGCTTCCATACTTATAAAGGTCCTATTAGTTATTGTTTGTATGGACTAGCCGATTACTTTATTGATGTTATTACGGTTTAGTTCATAGCTAGTTGATTATGGACTTGTACCCAATGTTGTCGGTATGTCTCTGAGCCCATTACTTTATTATAGTAAATTACAGTATGGTCAGTTTATTTATGGTTGAGCATTTTGTCTATAGGCCCTGATCTTTCTAGCATTAGCTTTCCTACTTGATTAGCATTTCGCTAGAGGGTTTTTTCAATACCTTATGTTGTTACCTTTATGTTAGTCTTGTATACCTATATGTATGTATATATCGATATAATATTACCATAAATACCCCTCTTTCCTTTTATATTCATATTGTAATATATCCATTAGCCTTGTATACTACTATATATCTTTCCTTCACTCTTTAGTTGTATATTGGATAGTGATATATGGGATAGTAACTTTAGCTCTTGAATACTGCCAGAATAGGATAGTTTATCCTTCTACTCCATTAGCCTTATTATGTTTAGTTTCCTAGATATTTGTTTGTAGTTATATTATTGGTTACATATTATTTATACTTGCATTATCTTTGGAGCTCAATCGGTGATTGCCTACTGCTTACCACGTGTTTGGTACTCATACTATATTTCTGTAACCTGCAGATCATACTATGAGTTATCACTATTCTTGTGTGCATCGTACGAAGTAGCTATGGATTAGAGATTTAGGGTGATTTCCTAGCATTCGGAGTATTACTACACTCCCTCTTATGGATTATACTAATCTCTATGTCATATTCAGAGACAAATTGTACTGATATTTATTCTATATTTCACTTAACACTCTTATTGTATTAGAAGCTCATATACTATCTTCACTAGGTCTTGGGGTTGCTTTATATATATTAGTTCTATATCATATTTATTCTGCTTCTTTCTTTATTTTCTTTTGATAGTCTGTTACTAGATGTTCTGGACTATGGGTTGGCTTGCCTACAGGTTGGTATAGTAGGTGCCATCATGACCTGGGAAATTGGGTTATGATAAATTAGTATAAGATCCTTGGTTTACTAATGTGTTGGTAAAAAGCTAAGTGTCTATTACTGTAATGACCCTCCATGACATTTTTTGCATTTCCATGCATTTTCATTGTATAGATCTTTCCTATAGCTTCCCTAAGTCATGTTTGAATTGCTGGAGCTAACAATATGGTTATCGAGTACTTTATTTGGTTTTTAGAGACAATTTCATATTTGGAGAATTCGCTTATAAAAATTAGTTGTTGGGAAAAAACTTCAAGTTAACAACCTTGTATGCCAGTTTTGATAGTTTCATCCGCTCTAGACATTAATTTCAGGCTGGGAGCACCTTGTGTTTGGATTTTAAGGATTCTGGACTCATTTTGGGCTATTGGTCAAAATTTGATAAATATGGCCTTTGGGGGGGCATATTTTGTCGAAATAACCCCTAATGGAAATTTTGATGGTGTTGTGTCGTCTCAAATTTGATAGGATGTCATAGTTCATTTTTGTTCATGGGATTTTAAATGAATCCTGGGGGGTGGAAACTTTGAATTTTTCTAAGTTTCAGCTGGTGCATCCACTAAAGAGGACCTTTGGACTCTTTAGCGGAGGCTGTTAAAGTAGTCGGATCACTTTAGTGTCCAATAATGCCCAGCAGGGTTGCTTAAGCAAAATACAATCCGCTAAAGCAGACGCCACTTAAGCGGCAGCTTGTTCACTTTAGTGGAAGACTAAGATAGTCAATACCGCTTTAGTGGTACTATGCCACTTTAGTGATGACCGCTTAAGCGGCACCTAGAGGGCATTAAATTCATCTCTTTTTCCTAATTTCTCCCTACTTTTCATAAGTCTCAAGAGTCTCAAAGGCCTAAAGAGTGTGGAAAATTTGAGAGTGATATTTGGTAGATCATGGGTTATTGGTGAGCTCAGAATAACTATTTCCTCATCGAAATCCTTGTTAGTTTCCATTTAATCCTTAGTTAAGTTCCCCAATCTATACATAAATCCCTTGATTCTTGATGGATTGATTTAAGTATCATTTAAGCTCAATAGTTACCCGTTCTTAAGAATAAACGATCCTTGAGCATAGTGGGACGTTTTGATGGTTCTGAAAGTATGATTCTGCAAGCAAGCCTCATATGGGATTTTGACTTGATTTTGGATCCAAAGCATAAAAATGCAATATAGGTATCATTTTTTCTAAATTAATGAATAGATTACTAATTTGATAGCATGGTAACATGTGGATGCTTCTCAAGGGGGGAAATTGCTAATTTAGTAGAATTTACCAGGCTTTCTTTAACGTCCAGGTAGGCTAGGCTTACCCTTTTCTTAGATTGAGATTAATTATAGTATCAATATGTTAATGTTCTAGTTTTAGGATAGGAATTAGGACTTAGAGCTATTTTTAGTGTGAATTGGGTTATTTAGCCAAATAAGGGGTCGTAATTAGGCGTAATTGACTTAACTACTCATTGTTTTTATTATATTCTTGATCCCAAGGAGGTTTTGACATAGTGTGCTTAATTTAGACATGTATTTGAGAGATATTAAGGTATGTTCAAGTCTGATAATTTATGATCTTAAGACCAATTTAATTTTGGCATTACCGAAGACTATTTCCGATTTGAGTCAGTTATCCATGATATTATTTTTGGTTCAAGTTCGACATATGACATACTAGTTCTAGTTTAAGTTCGGCATTGAGAGTTTAATTATGATGGTTATGCAACCGGTTCGAGTCTGGTGTTTACAGTATGGAAAGATCCACGATTATGGTATTGAGATATGGATAGTTGATTTAATTACTATTATTATTTCTTCTTTATTGTATCCACCGGGCTTATGGGGATAGTATGTGGTTATTTACTTTATTTGCGTCTTCTAGGCTTATGAGGGACCAGTTATGTTAGAGATAGTTGCATTTTATTTATTGTTATCTATTTTATGTTGTTTAATTTAAGTATTTGAAACTTCATTCTAGTTTTTCCCTTTCCCTTGACATAACTTATTTGCTTATATTTTATTATATTTATATTATGATTTAGCTTAGTCGGCCAATGATTCCTACTGAGAACCCATGGCTTTGGTAATCATACATATCTCTATGCCTTTTTGGTGAAAATTCAAGTACTAGTTGTCGTTGTTGATGTTGTGATTGTGTTGGTCAGAGTTCAGAGACCGGATGAGCTCTTGGAACTGGAGTTAACCTTTTCTCCATCTTTTGTTTTTTTATGGTCTTTCTATTTTGAGACTGTTGTGTATTTGACTTTGATAGTACTTGTATTCTTTTGACTAGAGGCTCTTGTACCGACCTTACTAGGTTCTGGGGTGGTACTAAACTTCTCTTTATGCCCTTCAGTCATGCTATTGTTCTTATTATTTATGTCTTCTAATTTAATTTTCTTGCATATTATGGTATCTATGCCATTTCCACCAACTAGCCCATTAAGTTATTTTTGGGCTATGGTTTCTCATTTCTATTGGTGGGATAAATTAAGTGCCATCATGACTCAAAAAATCGGGTCGCGATAGATTAGTATTAGAGCCTAGTTTACTTGTATTATTAGTACAAGAGCAACTGTCTAGTAAAGTTTCGTGGATCAGAACATTGGCGTTTGCTTCTTATCTTTAGTAGGCTATAGGACATTCTTAGGAGATCTTCACTTCCTTTACTAATTTCATGCTAAGAGTCAGTATTGGTTTCTAAGATTTATTTGGTTTCACTCTTTCACATATAGCTAGGACTCTGCTACTACTACTAGAGATTAAGACCTTGAGTCCGCGACTAGGGATCCTACCGGGGGACATGGATAACCTAGAGGTCAGGGAAAGGTGAAATATGCATCCCCACCTAGAGATTAGGATAGGGAGCCTTCATCAGATCCTATTCTCACTCCCATGCCAGAGTTTCATCCACCCCAGCCAATGGTGGGACAAAGACAGCCCAGGCTCTATTGGGATATATTTGTTCATAGCAAATCAGAGATGCATTAGTTTAGCTTTTGGGTTTGGTTAGTGGTTCACCGTCTGATGGTGCTCAGTCTGTGTATCAGAGTGGTACCAAGTGTTAGCCTCCTTAGGTAATGTTTTAATAATGACAAACTAACGGGTGAATCTTTGTTGGATAAAGGATGCAAGATACTGGAAGATTGCTAACAATAATAGAATAAAAGAAGCAAGATAAAGGATGCATGATACTGGAAGATTGCCGATGGAGAAGGAATACAAAGAATCAAGTAAATAAGCTGGCTCCAGGAATAGAAAGATATCCAATCATAAAATAAGATACTGGAAGATTGTTGATGGAGACGGAATAAGAAGAATCAAGTAAGGAAGTTGACTCCGGGAATGGAAAGATTTCCAATCATAAAAAAGAGGGATCACGGCACTCAAACAGCATGGCCAAAAAATCAATCAAACAACTTGGAAACAGAAGGAGTATCACTATCCTAGAATCACGGTACACTAGATAAATCAGGAGATCAATCAGGACAAAAAATCAAAAGGATGAAAGGCAAAAATCATCACATAGACATCAATGTGTACAAAACTAAAAGGAAAGAAAGATTGTGGACATATCTGATATAAATGTGATTCAAAGATATAGACATATCAAACGGCTACATTCCTCAATCAAGGAATCAATTCAAATCCTTGATTAAGAAGAAAATATTTTGGGTTTACTTATGAAAAGTAGTAGCCAAAGACTATAAACAGTGAAGACTAAATACAGACATGGGTTATGCAAATTCAAGAGAAAATTCAAAGTATCTCAATCTTAGTCTTACAAGGCTCTGTAACTTTAGTTTACAATTGTTATATAAATAGTAGGATCGATTAAACTTTGTAACATCAACTGAAGCTGTGTCACAAGATCTGAAGTGCAAAATAAGTCTTCAGAACCTTTTTCCTATCATTGTACTCGCGCCAAACATTCAATGATGTAAGAAAACATTGAAACCTAAGGGGACTAGATCTAGGCACCACATTGGTGTTCTGAACCAGGATAAATGTTTGTGTTCTTACTTACGTTTTGTTATTTACTTACTTAACTTATCTAAATTTAATCTGTTTGTGAATTGTTCTGATCTGCAGGAGACTCAACTACGAGGAGTCAGTAGTCAACTCAATGAAAAAAATTCAATTCACCCCCTCTTAAATTTCAATTGGTATCAGAGAAGGTCTCACAGAAAGCATTACTTAACTGCAAGTGAACAAAGATTAAATGGCCAATTATCAAAATCCTGGTGCTGTTCTTTAGTATGGCCACTCTTCCACAAGACCACCAAACTTTAATGAACAATATTACTCTTACTGGAAGAATAGGTTCAGGATCTTTGTCATATCAAATGACTTCTAAGCCTGTGTTGTAATCAAGAAGGGTCCAAAGTTGATTTTAAGACTCAAGAAGAAGTCAAAGGACAAAGATAAAGAATCTAGAAATTCTGATATAGAAGAACTTGAAAGCTTTGAGGTCATCAAAAAACAGCAAGAGGTAATTCAAACTAACGCATATGTTATAAGTTTGCTTTTCTGTACAGTTAGCGGAGAATAATACGACAAGATATCAACGTGTGAAACTAAAAAAGAAATGTGGGACAAACTGGAGATAATCTATGAAGTAACCACCAAAGTCAAGAATTCAAAAATTACTGCCCTGGTCAATGAATATGAGCTATTCAAAATGGAAGAAAATGAGGATATTGAAACAATGTTTGCCAGATTCAGCAAAATTGTGTGCGAACTAAAATCACTAGGAATGATCTATCCACACAGCCTGCAAGTCCAAAAGTTGGTCTGAATTCTCCCAAATACTTGGGTCACCAATGCTACCATTTTGGAAGACAGAGATCTTCCCAACATAACATACGATGAACTACGAGACAACCTTATCACATATGAGAAAAATTATATCAACAGGTTTCACAAGGATGAAAAGAAAAAATCATTAGCATTCAATATTGCTTCAACCGGAGAAAAGGAAATTCTAGAAGATGCTAATAGCGAATGAATGACCCTTATCAACTATAGGGTAAGGAAGATCATGAGGCAGAGATAGCAAGGATCCCAAAAAGGTAAAAATAATGATTCCATTATAAATGATGAATGTTGCTACTACTGTGGAAAGCTTGGATACTTCAAAAAGAAAAATATCTAGGAAGAATCAAAATTTTGAGCTTGGAGTGATGAAGATGAAACCGAAGAAGAAGTAGAAGCCGCAATATATACTTCATGGCAACAGGTGAACCTAGCGAGGTAAGACTACACAATTATCATAATTGTAACACTTTTGTATCTAACTTAGATATGATTACTAACAAGCTTCAAAAAGTTATAGATGAATATAACAAACTCGCTTAACAGAATAAAAGTTGAGAAGCTCGATTTAAAACAAAACTCAAATAGGACTGATGAAACTAGAAAATAGAAATTGAAGCATGTCAAATTGAAATTGACCTACTTCATGAAGATCTTGATAATGCAAAATAAAATTAAACAATTTTAAGGCATCCCCAAGACACAGTTTTGTAAGATCAAACTCTTTCAAAAACTATTCGAGTTCTTCATTAGAGTCGTTTAAATTAGCTAAGAACTATTTCTCTTATCGATAGCCCATTTATTTCATATGTGGATAGAGAGGTCACAAATCCTACAGGTGCAGGAATAAGCCTAAAAGTGTATGGGTTTGGATACTCAAAAGAAGTACATCTCACCCGAAAAGACCCAAGATCGCTTGGGTACCTAAGTAGAATTAATTTTCTTATTTTATAGAAACATGTCTGCAAAATCTATAAAAAGGAGGGATTGACAGCAGATGTTCCAGAAATGTAGCTGGAAAGACAAAGGTCTTTTCTATTTTAAAGAATGTAGTCAAAAAATAGTTAGATTCAATAACAATGCCAGAGGAAATGTTACCAGAGTCGACTACACCTTTATCAGAATCGACTCTTGAATCTGAACCAATAAAATAGAAATAAAGACAAAGGGAACTGACTTCAACAAAATCCCTATCTCTATGACGAGGTCAGAATCAATACTAATTACAATTATCATTTGTGGATCCCAATTTTTTTTAAGCTACTTCATATGGATTTCTTTAATGAAGAAATTTTCTTGAGATAATTTCCAAGACATAGAAATCTGTTATGTCCAAAACCATTTTTTTGAATTTTAAAAAAAAGGAAAAATTCCTTTTAAAGTTTTAAAACTTATTTACATATTCGTAATGTGTAATAATTTTTGCAATTCTGGTCTATTTATATATGCTAAAGCTTCGTTTCTCTTGCAGTATGATACTAAGTGGTAATTTTATTCTGTTGACTTTGAAAATCATTTTATAAGGAAAGATTATGTCCTCAAAATTTTGTATTATATATTGTGAAGAATGTTGTTTTAGAGATACTCATTGCTATATATTCTAGCAAATCTTTGAGGATTTCTAAAGACTTCTTTTTGACATAAAAAATCATCAACTTCCTTCTAACCCCATGTCCTTTCAACTCTCCTTTTTCATATGCCACATTTTTCTCTTCCTTCATTATTACCTTCGCTGCACCCTACTACATTCCAACACTCTTCCTCTTTTACATCTTTAACCCAAACCCCGAGTTCTCCTCTTTCAATCTATCTCTTCCCCTCTTCTTTACCCTTTTATACTTTTCCATCCCTATCTTCTCTGCTATGACAAAAACTCGATCAATAGCTAATCTCAATAAAACTTCTCTTGATCTAAATTCCTCAAACTTTGACCCCGTCTTTCTTTCTGAGTCCTCTAAAGAAGCCTCGTCTCATTCTATCCAATTGACTGTGTCCAAGAATTGTACTACTCTTAGTCCATGTCATCCTCTAACAAAATAAGATCCTCTCCTCTAGAGTCTCTTTCTCTGGAGGACATGCATAAGTTTTGGACTCTCACTCACAAGGAGAAGTTTCTCACCTTCAAGAATCACTCTATTGTTTCTAGATGAGTCATTAATCTCTCTCTCTCTCTCCTAAAGAAATCCTACTACAATATCGGTCACTTTCTCAAAGATCAAGACTTATTGATGGTGTTTTGGCTATGTGGCCTGGAAAATTTTAAGGATCCCATCTGCTTATTCTTTGCCAATCTTCTTCTTTTCCCTGACAGTGGGGAATTGGAAACTCTGGTTCTTGGTACTCGTATCATTTTAAATGACTTCTTATTTGAGAAAGTATTTGACACCAAATTCTCGAGAGTTGTCCTTTTCATGAACAGCACCTGGCCTAAGAATTTTGAATTAAGCTTTGATGAGACAAAAAAGGTTGTCTCAAATCCTGACTCGAACATTCACTCTTTTGGTCCTGCGTCCCTCAATTTCTATAATAGGGTCTTAGTTCATATTGTTGCAACCACCTTGATTCCTCGAAAGGGGTCTCTCAATAATGTGACTTCTATAGATGTATTTGTTCTCTACTGCATGATCAAAAACTACAAAATCAAATAGAGTGCCTGGATTCATGAATACAAGATAGAAAGTGCAGCTGACTCCCATGCCTCGGCAAGTTTACCCTATGGTTTGTTTATCACTCAAATTCTTCTTTATTATGGAATTGATTTTTCAGCCTATCTAGTGGTAGAAGTCGCTACGACCTATAATTCAAAGACCTTCGCAAGTATGGGCTATATTCTGATTAAAAATGAATGGTGTGAAAAGGAATCTATCAAGAATTGGCCTAACATATCCAGGGTAAGTAAACCTGTGCCTAAATCCATGTCCTATAAAAATAAGGAGATTGAGAAAATCAGGAACAGGCCCACTGCCATCAAGGAAGGACTAGAAAACTGCTATAGCAAGGTAAAGAGAATGGTACCGACATAGGCAAAGTGTGACTCTCCCTTGACGGCTTTAAATAGGAAGGAATGAGATTGTTTAACAGAATCTTCTCCCAAGTTGAGTCTATCAAGTCTGAATACTTATCCTCCTCAAATGATCTTGCCATCTTCATTCAAAAATCTTACTCCAACTTTACCAAGAGTGTTGAAAAATCTTATGATAGCTTTTATTCTAACATGCACAACACTCTTACTTATTTTCTTGCCAAAAAACGTTGAACTCTTTTTATTCAAAAGGGGGTATGTCTCTTATCATACTTTATCCTGTATAAAGGCACTACCTACTTCTACCTTGGCATATTTTTGTTGCTACTGTAACTTTGCATGTCTAACTGTCTATGGTTTTTGGATTGTTATTTCCTTATTGTGTTGTGTTTTTGCTCTATTCTTTTTCTTGTTCTGTGGCTTAGAATATTTCTTTTGCTGTGTTTTCCCTGTCCTTTTTAATTATGTCAAACGAGGAAAAAGATGTGCATCATTTAACAAAATAAGGGACCAGGTAAAAGTACGAAAGTCGACTATCATCATATAAAAGTCAACTTCAGCCACCCACTAAGGTGGAAAGTCAGGAGGAGCTAGACAGCAAACTTAACAGGTAAGTGAAGTCAGGCGGAGCTAGACAGCAACCTTAATAGGGAAGTCAACTGATGTTTAAGTTTGTTATTATCAAAAGGGGGGAGATTATTAGCTTCCTTAGGTAAAATTTTAATAATGACAAACTAACGGGTGAATTTTTTCAAGAGAAAAGATGCAAGATACTGGAAGATTACTATGGAGAAAGAATAAGAAAAATCAAATTAAGAAGCTGGCTTCATGAATGGAAACATATCCAATCATAAAATAAGATACTGAAGATTGCTGGTGGAGAAGAAATAAGAAGAATCAAGTATGAAAGCTGGCTCCAGGGATGGAAAGATATCCAATCATAAAAAAGGGAGATCATGGCACTCAAACAGCATGGCAACAAAATCAATCAAATATCTTGGAAATAGAAGGAGAATCACTATCCCAATCACTATCCCAAAATCACGGTAGACTAGATAAATCAGGAGATCAATCAGGACAAAAAAGCAAAAGAAAAAAAGGCCAAAATCATCACATAGACATCAATGTGCACAAGACTAAAAGAATAGAAAGATCATGGACATATTTGATATGGACATGATTCAAAGACATATATAGACATATCAAATGGCTACATTCCTCAATCAAGGAATCCATTTAAATCCTTGATTGAGAAGAAAATATCCTGGGTTTCCTAATGAAAAGTAGCAACCAAAGACTATAAATAGTGAAGACTAAAGACAAACATGGGTTACGCAACTTCAAGTAGAAAATTCAAAGTGCCTCAATCTTAGTGTCACAAGGCTCTGTAACTTTAGTTTACAATTGTTATATAAAGAGTAGGATCAAGTCAACTTTGTAACATCAACCGAAGTTGTGTCACAAGATTTGAAGAGCAAAATAAGTCTTTGGAACTTGTTTTCTATCATTATACTCGAGCTGAACATTTAATGATCTAAGGAAACTTTGAAACCCAAGGGGACTGGATGTAGGCACCACATTGGTGTTCTGAACCAGGATAAATCTTTGTGTTCTTACTTATGTTTTTTTATTTACTTACTTAACTGTTCTAAATTTAATCTGTTTGTGAAGTGTTCTGTTCTATAGGAGAATTGACTGTGAGGAGTCAGTAGTCGACTCACAGAAGAAAGTTTCAATTCACTCCCTCCCCCTCTTGAATTTTGCCAAGGTGGGGGCAAAGCCTATTGCTGTGGATCCCATAGTTGAGATCCCTCTAGAACTAGTAGTTACACAGCCAATATTTTCCCAACCTGCTATATCTATAGAGAAGAAGAGGATCATGGATAGATTCTTGAGATTGATTCCACTAAGGTTTGCTGGGGTACCGAGGGAGGATCCATATGAGTTCTTGGTTTATTGTGAGGATAGCCTCTATAATTTATGCCTAGTGGAGACTTGTGGGATCAACTATTCTATCTTTTAGATAGATTTGGTAGATCGATATCGGTGGAGAGGTTATCTTGATTCCACGCCAGCTGGATAATCCCCATTGACATGGACTCAGTTCTCTGAGATTTTCTTAGAGAAGTATATATCTTTTAGCCTTAGAGATATTATGGGATATTTGTTCTCAAGATTGTATCAAGGATCTATGACTATTTCAGAGTATAGAGCTTAATTTAATAAGTTGTCCAAATATACATCTATCTTCCAATCGAGTCTGAGCAGGTTCAGTATTTTGTTCACGAATTGAGACTTCATCTTTGTATGGCTTCATAGAGTTTGGCTACATCCAATAGGTATTTTATTGAGGTTTCTAATCATGACAAGATTATGGAATAGATTCATCATGAGGCCCAAGGGGGGCAGTGATAAGAGGATGGGTTACTAAGGTAGATTCAATGAGAGCTGGGGTGGATCATAATTCAGAGGTAGTAGTTCTCAAGGTAGGTACCCTCCACGCCAGTTCTATCAGTATCAAGGTTAGTCTAGTAGTACCATTTATGTTGTATGTTTTCTTACCAATAGGGTCCAACCAAACGATAGTGATCATCTTGGCCAATGTAGTGGTCTACCATCAAGAGGTTCAGCTTCTAGGTTTTCTTATTGAGGTGACTATTCTAGGTTAGCCGGATCTTCTAGATATAGTATTACGACTGGAGTGTATTATGATTGAGGGGCCTTCATCCATTTCTCTAGAGACCATCGCAGGTGTAGGATAGTTATACCGATAGTGCAAAGTGCTCCTTCGATAAGAGCAATACTGCCCCCAGCTATAGCTGGCATGCATGTTCATAGGGGTGGTCCCTAGGATTTTTGTAGAGATCCTAGAGCAGGTAGGTGATCAGTCAGGAGCCCAACCAGGTGACGAGGGAGGGTATTTATATGTTATACTTGGTAGATCGAAGGTAAAGTCTTTAGATGTTATTATTACAGGTGTGATCTAAGTATGCCACCAACCGGCTTTCTTTTTATTTGATCTGAGAACCACTTATTTTTATATGTCTATATATTATGCATTGCGGTTAGAGTTGTCTTGGGATTCCTTATCTGTGCCATATGTATCTACTCTCGTGGGTAATTCTTTAGTAGTGGATCGAGTTTATAGATAATGTGTTGTAACTATTCATTAGTTTGATACTCAGGCTGATCTTATTATGTTAGATATGGTGGGTTTTGATATGATTATAGGGATAGACTGGTTATTCCCATATCATGCAATCTTGTATTATTTTGCTAAGACTGTTAACTGAGAAATGCCAGGCATACCCTCAGTTGTGGCAGGGATCCTTTACCCGTGCGTCGATGGGGAATATTTCTTATCTTTGGGATAGGAGTTTTATATCTAGGGTTTGGGAGTCGTATCTCACTTATATTCGTGATGCTAGTGTAAAGAGTCCTTCACTTGACTCTGTTCCTACAGTCTATGATTTTCCTCTCGATCTACCTAGTCTTCCTCTTGACTGTGATATTAAATTTATTATTGATCTTGAGTTGGGCATGCAACCTATTTCTATGGCACCTCACCAAATAGCTCCAGCCGAGCTTAAAGATCTAAATTCTGAGCCTCAAGATCTTCTAGGTAATGGTTTCATTAAGCGTAGTATACCGCCTTGTGGTGCTTTTATCTTGTTCGTAAAAAAAAGAATGGTTCCTTGCATATATGTATTGATATCATGTAGTTGAATAAGGTGACGTTGAAGAATAGGTATCTCATGCCTCATAGTAAAAACTCAACTGACCAACTGTAGGGAACAATAGTGTTCGAAAAGATTGACTTAAGGTTTGATTATCATCAGTTGAGTATTCGGGGTGAGGATATCGCAAAGAGCGCCTTCAATAGTCGCTATAACCATTATGAGTTCCGGGTGATGTCTTTTGGATTGTCCAATGCCCTAATAGTGTCTATGGATTAGATGAACTATGTGTTCAGGACCTATTTGGTTTCTTCCATTATTATGTTCATTGATGAGATTCTTGTGTATTTGAGGAGTTGGGAAGTGCGTATGGAGCATTTAAGGATTGTACTCCAGACTTTGAGAGATCGTAGACTTCCTAGGACACGAGTGTCTAAGGATGGGACCTAGTGAATATTGAATCTATTCGTGATTGGACCAAGCCGACATCTCCGTCTGAGGTTTAAACCTTATTGGTTTGGCTATTTACTACAGATGGTTTTTTGAGGGTTTACTACTATTGTAGCGCCGAAGACCAAATTGACCCAGAAGGAGGTTCTTTTTTAGTGGTCTGAGTGTGAGTCAAGCTTTCAGAATGTCAATGGTTTTCTCACTTCAGCTCTTATATTGGCTCTTCCAATTGAGGGTGAGGGATTCACTGTATATTGTTATGCTTCCACTGATGGTTTGGGTTGTGTTTTGATGCAGTAAGGTTGAGTTATTGTTTATTTATGGAGGCAACTGAAGGTGCACGAGTGCAACTATCCCACTCATGATTTGGAGTTGGCAGAGATAGTTTTCACACACAAGATTTAGAAGCATTATCTATATGGTGTGCATTGTGAGTTCTATACGGATCATCCTACTCTTCAGTTTCATATGACTCAGAGGGAGATAAATTCTAGGTAGCAGAGATGGATGGAGTTGTTGAAGGATTCTGACATCTCTATTCTATACCATTCGAGCAAGGAAAATGTGGTAGCGATGCCTTGAACCGAAAGGCTGCGAGTTAGGAGTTTGTACAAGAGCTTCTGATATAATAAGAGTACAAAGTTAAATGCAAAATAAATATACATATACATCCCATCTCTTAATACAATATAGAGATCAGTTTAAACCACCAGAATGAGGGTGGGAATGCTCTAAATATTGGAGCTCACCCCAATCTCCGATCCATAGTTTCTATGCACGATGGGACACAATAGCGGTGAAAACTCGTACTATGATCTGCAGTCTCTAGAAGTGTTGTATGAGTACCAAACACATGGTACACAGTAGGCTACTTTTGCCTGAGCTCCAAAGATAATGCAAATACAGATAACAAGCAAAGCATGAATATAAACTACAGACAATAAGAGACAATAAGGATAAATTATCTTATTTTAGGTATACTTAGGAACTAAAGTACTATACCATATATTACTAGACCATATAGGAATAAAGGGTAGTAAAAGGATATATATAATAGTATACAAGGACAAATAATGCGTATACAGTATGAATACACAAGGGAAGAGAGGGATATATGGTAATACCATAGATAGATATGTATATATATATAGATAGATAGGTATACATGACTAATGCAAAGATACGACCAAAGGTAGTCAATCTAACCTCTCCAGGAAATTCTAACCAAGTAGAAAGGCTAATACTAGCATGATCAGGGCCTATAGTAGAGCATCTAACCTCAAATATACTATTTGTAATGTAAAATACCATAAAAGGGAAAAGGATCAGAATCATTCCACAAATTTCAGTACCAATCTAAAATCAGCCTGACACAAAATAACCATAATAACAATAGTACAATATTCGGCTACTCCAAAAAAATTATACCTAACTAGGATCCATAAATCAGAGGTTTAATCAACACTCAGCAAACAATAATCATAGCATACTATGCAACACCCTAAAAGGATGATAGATATAGGAATCAAACAACATACTATTAATAGGTGATGCACGTGCATGAATGTTCAATGTAAATCCGACATACCATAACCGATCTAAGTGCCATAATGTACATAGTGTATTCACCACCTCCAAATCAATGGCTCATAAAGGAAGGACCAACATGACCTCTCTTATCAGACATAATGGTTCATGGACAAAGAGGCCCCTAGGGGGTTCGAGTGTACGCCTATACACTGACCTGGTCCTGATCAAGGATTTACAATAATCATCATCATCATCATCAATCTGCTTAATCCCAAAATAAAGAGATGTATAGATAATAGATGTATGGACTTCAACAGTGGCTAAAAGTGTAAGTTTGTAAATTCATTGCTCGAGGTCAACTCCGAGACTAAATCATGATAATATAGTGTAAAAAGGTTAAAATCTCTCACGACTAAAGTAAATAAAAGTGGCGAAACCATGGACCGGACTCCATCTCAGTCAAATTTGCTAAACATCATTTTTAGTTCCAAAAGCTAATAAATCATCCATTAAGGTGGTACAATTCCCGTAATGAAAAAATCTATTTTAAAAGTAAAAAGAGAAAATAAATTTCTTTTAGGAAAACAGTAGTAAAACCAAGATTTAGTTGGAAACCCCTAAGTGAGGATGAATGTACCATAATTTATGCATACCATCACTAGTATCCAAACAATATAATCATAAGCATCCAAGTGTCCATAGACTAAACCATGTCCATTATAAATATAAAATACCACCTGGAGTCCAACTAGGATCATAACCACGGCCTCGAGCCCACTAGCATATAACTAGCATAACAGTTATACCATAATCTAGAAGACCATAATAACCCACTAGGTCAAGTAATAAATATTATACTAAAGGATACTTAGCATCAGCTATGGTTAACATACTTAAAAACTAGGGTGATAGGCTCATATTGCTATATTACACATTTCATATTAAGGTTCGGTTCACCCTTATATCCTTAAATTCACAATTTAGGCTAAGTCACGGTATCCGATCCATATTCATATTCTATCATCCTTACCTAACATGCAATATAAAACATACACTATCTCATAAAGAAGAGTAAATAGAAGCCTACCTCAATGCCGAATTACAAATCCTTGAATCATCCACAAATTATTTATCATTGCTCCATGATCTCGAAATGCCGCCACACTATAAAAATAGTAATCTACACAATATTAGGAGTAAAATGAGACACATGCTGCTATGTAAAAAGTCAAGTTGAAAATTTAGGTCAAGAACGATCCTGCGGAGTCTGCAAATGGAATTCAGAATTGAATCTGTCTCGAGGCCGCTCGAAGGACAAGGAATGAATGCGCAAATTTTGAGCACAAATGGTGCATAAAATGGGCCCCAAATTAGTCCCTAAGGTCTAGGGATTTGAAGATGTAATTTCTAAGTATTTACCATAAAATGGGATGAAAATTAACGGAAAAAATAATGGGAAATGACCAAGGAATGTTAGGATAGCTTACCTTATCTTCAATGGATGATTCCCCACTCTTTCCTCTCTTCGAACTCTCAAAATGGAGGGAAAATATTGACAAACTGATTGGGAATTTTGGGTGAATAAGGGGATTTAACAACCCCTAGGTGTTGCTTAATCTGTCACCCAGTCGCTTAAGCAACTGCCGCAAAAGTGGTTACTTGATCGATAAAGCAATCAGGCATGGGGGCGCGGGTATCACCAAAGTGGTGCCTAGGATGCTAAAGTGACATTCGCTAAAGAGGACATTGATAGCTTAAGCGGCCCATAGCCAAATAGCCAAGTCCTCTAAGTGACCCATTGTCTCTAAAATGATGAAGGCTTAAGTAGTTGCACCATTAACAAGAGGCATCAGATTTTCTAACTCAAAAATGGATTCCGACTAGGTGGCCCAGATTTGATAGGAACCCCGTGAGCGCAAAAAAACTATGACACCATGCCAAATTCGACATTCTAGGCTCAATAGAACCATCAAAACTTTCATCCAATATCATTTCAACTAAATGTGTGCCCATACCTATAGTTTCATTTTCATAGATGCCACCCAATAACCCAAAATGAGTTTGTAAGCCTCAAACCTGAAGCAAGGGTCACCTAGCCTAAAATCAATATTTTGGAGCTTATGGAACTATCAAAATTCTCATTCGAGGTTGATTACTTGGAGTTTTGGTCAGAGGACAATTCCTTAATAGCAAAAGCTCCAAAATAGAGAAAATAGCATAACACCTAAATGAACAATCCTATAACCAAATCGATAATTCAAACAAGTTATAAATGACCAATAGGAACTATAGAAAGTCCTGAAACACTTGAAATACACGGACTTACATATGCAAAAGTTAATGGATTGAAAGATCATGAAACCTTGAAGGGATGAGGTAAAGGAGCCGCATGCTCCTAGCACAACTCCCCAAATAACCTCCAGGAAAGAGTAACACTTCCAAGGGATTTGGCCATCGATATCCCTTTTTAAACCAACTTGAGTATCCTAATCCAACCTTTTTTTATGTTTTTCGAACTTGTTATCTATTCTAAACCCAGAAAAAGGTCATTCAAGTCCTGCTCTCGCAACCTAATCTCACTAAACCCAGAGAACTAAAGTCGATCCACCAAAAGTCCATAATAGAAAGCATAAGGGTAATCCCATATGGTGCTACCTAGACACATAAATAGGGATGACCAATAACTGTAACCTGCTTCTAATCCCTCGAAACTAATAGTCAAGACTTCGAAGCACAAAGAACTATCATAAATGATCCGTTCTAAAAGGTCCCATCAACAGAGAATGAAACCATATTGAATCCAACTCTAGCACACTACTTATGCTAAGAAAACAATCCAATATTCCAAAAAAAAATTAAAGTCAAAGTCAAGAGTGGAAGAAACCATCGTCAAGTGCCAACGGGCTATCACTCGAGTATCTTGCAACCATAATTTGTTTGAATTAAAGAAAACTAAATAATTAGCTAAAGAGTAGGCTTAGCCAATCTATAGATGAATGCTTAATTGGCTCAAATCTCAAAATAGAGGTTGCACCCAAGCTCTACAACTCTAAGATGAAATCTCCCCTCTAGGGTTGAACCGCTTTATCTTAACTATCAAACAAATCTTGCAGATAGGTAATCATCTATACTCCAAATATGTCAAAAGTTTTAAGACTTCATCCCAAAGCATCAAATCCAAACTAAAGCCGATAAGTATAAACCAAGGGCAATAACCTATCTCACCCTCACAACCCAAGATTTGGTATATCACCACTGGATCTTACCAAAGCCAAAACCAAAACATAGCTGAGAACCAAAATCACGATGAAAAATAAGCCACAGGATAAAAGCACAGAATCAAATCTATATCAACTGGAGGTAATAGATCATCAAATTTTGTCCAACACTAAGGTTGAAACCCATAATAGTATTATCCAACTCTCTGGTAACTCGAAGCAATGCAACCTTAGACGGAAACTAGTCAATCCAATATGCCATCTAAAGCAACGAATACCAATAGGCACATATCACCAAGGAGAAGCACTCTACCAAGTCTTATTAGTTCAAACAAATATTGAAATTAGGATTTCCTGGATCCACCTATTTTATTCTAACTTTACTCAATTAAACCATAGATCACATCATAGCAAAATAGAGAGTACCAATCTCAACATAAATAGAAAGGTCCAGACTACTACCAGAAATAAACCAAGTAACTCAAGATATGAATTTCTAATTTACCAACTTAAGAAGTAGTCACAGGAAAAGATCACCTATCTCCATATCCTTTAACTCCACTATAATAAAAACTATATCATGATACTAATAGAGTACCCAACTCCATACCAATACCAAGATCAAATTATCACTGGGAGATGAACCCAACAAATATGAAAAGAAAGCTAAAACCTCTCAACATCAATATCAGGGCCACTCTGGGTGATGAACTATCCAAATTAGAAAAAAAAAATCCTAAATTAGTCAACCACAAAAATAAACTATAGAAAAGGATAGCCAATGCTGGAATATAAATAACTGAAAGGAAATCCTAGAATCTCAAACTCAAAAATGGGCAATCAAACCATATTCCCAAATCTAGAACCATAACAGAACCAAGGAAGGCCAACCTACCTTCACTTTTATAGCCCACTCAAGAACCGATTTAGCTTCACCAAGAAAAGATGAAAATGACAAACATCACCTAGCTGGAAGAGAGAAAACCATCCAACTAAGCTAGCCGCCTATGCCAATGAATAAAAATTGTGAGGAATAAAATTCTAATGGGATAATGCAAGTCTATTCATCTATAAATTAAAAAGTAATCAACATCTAGCAATAGTGTTAATAACAACAGCAAAAAAAAAAACAATATAAGGATGAGGTGGTATAAAAAATAAAAATCAATAATAAGTACCATTCTAGGACCATAAGAAGGTCAATATGCAAAGGTACATAAGACTCGTCCCTAATGTTACACCCCTAGTAAAATATCAATATTGATCCACTTTATCTACTACTAAAAAAAATAACCTATGGGGGTAGTCACATAATTATAAACTCTACACCGAGGCACACACTAATCAATATAAATATGAAGATATGTATTTATCGATGGGTATGAAAACCCCAATACACTTGAATGAAAAGGTAAAGACAAAAAACAAAAGGCATACCTATCATAGAGGAATCCAAAGTCACATCTCTGGCATGCCCAAATGGGATACCTCTACAGCCATATCAAACTCTAGAAGCTCTAACTGATGCCAGGGGAACTCCCTATAGGAATGACCATCCTCCTACAAATCATAACATACCTCAGGATCTCAAGGCTGGGGGAGGACATATTCTAACACTGTATGAACAACTAACTTACATTTGAGGAATTTTCAAGACTATGGGCCAATCTCACCATAACTATGGAAAGTTTCAGAATCACTCTGAGGTACTTCACGCCCACTAATCCAGAAAGGCTGCCACATCCTAAAGATCTAATTTGAATACTCTGGAAGGTTTGACGAGAAATCATCCCATTATAATCTCTAAGACTGGTTTGAGTGCCACCTCCATAAGTCTCAATATATGCTCTTTCTGTAGCACTCATATGATCAACAAAATGAGGGAAAAAATCCAAGTTATATCAAATGCTTTGACACCAAACAAAGTGGCAAAGCTAATGCATCAATAATCTACATACTATTTCATGCTTTGAAGGATATAGAATAGTAGTATTTCTAGCCCATTCAAGAAATCTAACCTCATACTTTAAAATAGAAAAGGAACCCTATTAAATACTAACAAAGCCAACTCTGGCCTAAGAACTACTCATTGTACCAAATATCATCTCTAACTATGAGGTATCCATAAAAATGCCAAAAATTACCAATGCAAAATCTTAAAAAACCAAAGCAATCACAAATACTACTAGAACCTAGTTGGGCCCAAATTCTCTGGCTGATACAAAAGAGCTTTGATGTTAATCTCTGACTCCCTCAGTAGATGTTGTACTGAAACTCTTGAAATGCATACTAAAGTCCCATCTCCATCTATCAAAAACCTCGTATTATCTATCTAGGATACAATACAGAAAAGAAATATACTTGAGGCTCAAAGAAATATGGACACATAATAAGGAGTAAAGAATAGAGGTTCCTAAGAATTCCTTATAGCCTCTTGAGGATAGGACACGGACATTTTCACACAGATCAGCAGGACTTTACTAGACACCAATCTCTTATACTAATATAGCAGTAAGCCTAGGCCCTGATACAAATTTATCACAACCTAATTTTGCAGTCATTCTAGCACCTACCATAACCCACAAGTAGATAAGTCAACCCATAGTCCAAGACCACTAGTAACAAAATATCCAAAGAAGTAGAGGGAAATGAAGACTAAATAAGACAAAAGACTAATACATATAAAGCAGTCCTAAAACCTAGTAGAGTTAGTATAAGAGCCTCTAATACAATAAGTGTACAAAGTTAAATGCTAAATAAATATATATGTATAATCCATCTCTGAATACAATATAGAGATTAGTAAAAACCAACAAAAGAACAGTAGTAATGCTTCAAATATCAGGAGATCACCTCAAATCTGTTATCTATAACTGCTAATCATGATAGTTAGATATGTATATAAATATACGCATACAAGACTAAATCAAAGGTACAACCTAATATTGTCAATCTGACCACTCCATGAAAACATATCCAAGTAGAAAAGCTGATACTAGCATGATCAGGGCCTATAGTCGAGTGTCTAACCTCAAATACACTATTTGTAATGTAAAATATCATAAAATTATAAAGGATCAGAATCATACCTCAAATCTCAATATCAATCCATAATCAGTCTGCCATGAACTAACCACAATAACAACAACACAGTAACTAGCTAGTCTAGACAAATATACCAAACTGGGCCCCATAATCTAAACGTTCAATCAATACTCAGCAAACTATAACCATAACCTATATCTATGTAACCCCTTATAAGGCTGATAGATATAGAAACCAAACAACATACTGGTGATAGGCGATTTATATGCATGAATAAATTAAAAGTAAATCCATTATGCTATAATTTATTTAAGTGCCATAATGTACCCAGTGTATACACCTCCTCCAATTTCATGACTCACAAATGTAGGACCTACGACAATATCTTTTCTCTAAAATAATAGCTTATGGACAAAGGGGCTTCTGGGAGGTTTGAGATTACCCATATATGCTGACTTGGTCTCAATATAAGATGTTTAAATCATCATCATCATCATCAATCTCCTCCATACAGTACCAAAAAGATGTAAATATAATAAAGCATGAACTCGAACTATGGCAGAAAGTGTAAGTATATAAATCCATTGCTTAAGGTCAAATCTGGGACTAAATTATTATAATATAGCATAAAGGATCAAAATCTCTCATGATCAAAGTAAATAAAAGCAGTAAAACCATTGACCGAAATCTATCTCGATTAAATTTTCAATACATCATTTTTAGTTCCCAAATCTCATAAATCATCCATTAAGGTGGTACGATTCTCATTATGAAAGAATCCATTATAAATGTGAAAATTTAAAGCAAATCTCTTT
Organism: Capsicum annuum; assembly: GCF_002878395.1. NCBI lineage: Eukaryota > Viridiplantae > Streptophyta > Magnoliopsida > Solanales > Solanaceae > Capsicum > Capsicum annuum. The sequence goes on along the minus strand of NC_061118.1, from coordinate 62,548,817 downwards.
TCAAGAAAATGATAGTAAAACCAAGATTTAGTTAGAACCATACCACTAAGTGAGTGTAAATGTACCATAATTTATACATGCCATTACTAGTATCCAAATAATATAATCATAAGAATCCAAGTGCCCATAGAATAAACCACGCCCTTTATAAAGATAGACTACTCACCTGTAGTCCATCTGGTATCGTAACCACGACCTCGGGTGCAATAGCATATAACTAGCGTAGCAATTATAACATAATCAAGAAAACTATCATAATGCACTTGGTCAAGTAATAAACCTTATAATAAAGGATACTTAGCATCAACTATGGTTGACATACTTGTAATAAAGGGTGATGGGCTTCTATCGCCATATTACATATTTCAACATAAGGATCGGTTCACCCTTTTATCCCCTAACTCATAATTTAGGCTAAGTCACAATTCCTACCCATAGTCATATCCTATACTTCTTACCTAGAATGTATTATATATCATATACTATGTCAATATGAAAAGTAGATCAAAGCCTACCTCTATGTCAAACTGCAAATCCTTGAATTATCCACAGATTGTCTTGACTATAGTTTTGTGGATTATGGTATAATTGCTACACTAGTTATCATCCTTACCTATCATGCATTATACATCATAAACTATATAATTAATAAGAGTATATCAGAGCATACCTCGATTCCAAACATAAAATCCTTGTATCATCCACAAATATCTTGCCTTTACTCTACGATCTTGAAATGCCTCCACACTATCAATGTAGTAATATACACATCAGTAGGAGTAAAACAAAACCCAATTTCTATATAAAAGTTCAATCAAATTTTGGGTCAAGAATTGGCCCTCGAGGCCCACAAATGGAATCTAAAATTAAATTTTTTGTGAGTTCCCTCAAAGAAAAAGGAATGTGTGCTCAAAAGTTGAGAATAAATGGTGCATAAATTAGGGTCCAGATTAACCCCTATGGTCTAGGGATTTAAATAAATAGTTTCTAAGAATACACCATAAAATGGGATGGAAATTTATAGGAAAAATAATAGGAAAGGATCAAGGAGTGTTAGGATAGCTTACCTTAGCATTAATGGATGATTCCCCACTCTTTACTCACTTTGAGATCTCAAAATAACAGGGAATTAGTGAGACAGTGAATGGGAATTTTGGATAAACAAGGGAATGTAACTATCCTCAGGTGCCTCTTAAGCGGCCACCTAAGCGCTTAAACAACTACCGTTAATCCTCGACTATTAAAGCAATTTTGCATGAGGGCGTAGGTATCACTAAAGTAATCCCTAGGTTCCTAAAGTGGACATTGATCACTTAAGTGGCCCTTGAACAAATGCCCAATGTTGCTAAAATAATCCAATGTCTCTAAAGTGATGACCACTTAAGTGGTCAATGGGCCACCTAAGCGGTTGCACCAGCAACTTGAGGCATCAGATTTTCTTTGTCCAAAATGGACTTTGATAGGGTGATTGGGATTCATTTGAAACCTCGTGCACGCAAATAAACTATGACACCATACCAAATTCAATATTCCAAACTCAATAGAACTATCAAAACTTTTATCTGAGACTACTACGGCTAAATATGGGACCCACACTTATAATTTTATTTTCATAGAATTCACCGAATAGCCCAAAATAAGTCTGGAAGACTAGAACCTAAACTAAGGGTCCCCCAGTCTAAAATCAACATTCCAGACCTGATGGCACTATCCGAATTCTTATCTAAGGTCATTTACTGGGAGTTTTGGTCCAAGACTAATTCTTTAATAGTTAAACTCAAAAATAAATATATGAGTCAAAAACCTAAACGAACTATCAAATAACTGAACTGATAGTTCCAAAAAGTCATAAATGACTTATATTTGTTATGGAAAGGTTCGAGATGATGGAAATACACATAAATTGAGGAAATAACCTTGAGGGTTAATACATTAATGGTGTGACTTGATATTTCTGATTCAAGAAGGATTCTGGATTGTCTTAAGGCAAGTTCTACCTTATATGAGCAGATTTAAAGTTGCCAATATGAGGATAAAGGACATTGTGTCATTCGTGATCAGGTGTTGAGTAATAAGTCCAGTAAGGCTACAATAAATTTGGAGGGTATTCTGAGATATGATGGTTGCATTTGTTTTCCAAGGGCTGACTTAATTTAGTTTATATTACTTGAGACTCATAGATCCAGATACTCTATTCACCCTAGGACAGCTGAGATATACATGGATTTTATGCAGCACTCCTATGGAGTGGTATGAAGACAGATGTGGTGGATTTTGTGGCTTGTTTCCTATGTTGTCATTAGGTGAAGACTGAGCATTAGAGTCAAGTTTCCTGATGAAAAAGTGGCTCATTCCTAAGTAGAAGTAGGAGTGGATCACCATAGACTTTGTTAGTGGTTTTTCTCACACCTTTCTTGGATCCAACGGTATTTGGGTGATTGTACATCAATTGACCAAACTGGTGCATTTATTTCTTATTCGGATGTCCTTCAGTTCTAAGAGGTTATCCTGTATCTATGTTTATGAGATATTTTGCCTATATGGAGTACCTAAATTGATTATTTTATACCAAGGCCCATTGTTTACTTCTTGTTTTTAGAGAGATCTTTAAGAGAAATTGGGAACTCAGGCAGACCTTAGCACCATTTTTCACTCACCGACTAAAGAGCAGTGGGAAAAGACTATTCAAGTTCTCAAGGATATGCTTCAAGCTTGTGTTATAGATTTTAAAGGTTGGTAGGAGAATCACATAGCTTTGGTGGAGTTCACATAGAATAATAGCTACCACTTGAGTATTAATATAGCACTACTTAAGGCATTATATTGTAGGCATTGATAATATCTGATAGAATAGTTTGAGATCCCCAAGGTTAGGCCCTGTGGTACTGACTTACTTTGGGAGATTTCAGGTAGAGTTAGGTTGAATTAGGATATTCTGAGGGTAGCTCAAATTAGGAAAAAGGTTTATACAGATTACAGACTTTATGCCTTGAGGTTTGGAGTTAGAGATCAGGTATTCCTTTGAGTATACCTATGAAGGGCATGATGAGGTTCAAAATGAAAGAAAATCTAAGTTCCAAAAATATTGAACCTTTTGAGATCGTTCACGCCATTGGAGAAGTGGACTATGAGTTAGCTCTGCCCTCAAATTTTACCATGTTCATCTAGATTTCCATGCATCCATGTTGTAGTGTGACATTCCCTATGATTCACATGTTCTTCAGTGCGACTCGATTTAATTAGATGAGAGATTGACATACATAGAGGAGCCAGTGTTCATATTAGCCAGGGATGCCATGCGTTTGCGCTCTAAAGAGATTCCAATAGCTAAGGTCCAGTGAAGACACCACCTAGTAGTGGAGGCTATATTAGATATTTAGAACAAGATGCAAGCCTAGAATCCCCATCTATTCGATCCTTTAGGTACATCCTAACCCTTTTATTTTTGCAGATGAAAGTCTATTTGGTAATGGATATTATAATGACCCTCTAGGTCATTTTATATATTTCCATGCATTTTTTTGTTTAGATATTTCCTATAGCTTCCCCGAGTTATTTGTGACTTGCAAGAGGTGGCAATTCAATAATGGGTAGTTCATTTAGTTTTTAGAGCCAACTCCCTATTTTAGAGTCTTCACTCATAAGAATTGGTTTTCAGGCAAGAACTTTAGGTTAACAACTTATATATTAGTTCTTATAGTTTTATCAGCTCCAAAACATCAATTTAGGCTATGGGGACCTTTGGTTTGGGTTCCAAATATTTGGGACTCATTTTGGGCTATTAGTCAGAATTTGATAAAAATGGCCCTTGGGTATAGGGCTCATATTTTGTTGAAACAATCCTTGATGGAAATTTTAAGGGCACTATTGAGTCTAGACTATGAAATTTGATAGGGAAGCATAGTTTTTTTTTGTTAACTAGATTCTGAATAAATTCCTAGGGTTCGATGGAAACTTGGAATTTTTCTAAGTTTTAACCGGTGCATTCACTAAAACGGACCTTTGATCTCTTTAGTGAACGCCACTTAAGCGGCTATATAGTTGCTTTAGCTATTAAGGTTGTCCAGTGGGGTCACTTAAGCGGAAGCCTTCCCACTAAAGAGGACTTTGCTTAGTCGGCATCTTGTCCCTTTAACGAAAGGACAAGCTAGTTAGGAACTACTTTAACAGTACTATACTGCTTAAGCAGTTAAGTGGCTTCTTAAGCAGCACTTGGAGGGCATTAAATTTATCCCCTTTGCCCGATTTCTCCCCATTTATCATAAGTCTCAAGCGCCTCAAATCCCTAGAGAGTGTGGAAAATTAGGGGACTGATCTTTAGGAGATCGTGGGGTATTTGTAAGCTCAGAATGACTATTTCCTAATCGAAATCATTGTAAGTTTCCATTTAATTCTTGGTTTGATTCCCTAATTTAGTCATAAATACCTAGCTATTTGAGAGGTTAATTTTAGTTTTATTAGAGCTTTGAATTTACCCATTCTTAAAGGCAAATGATCCTTGATCATAGTGGGACATGTTAATGGTTACAAAAGTGTGATTCCACAATCGGGCCCTACATGAAATTTTGGCTTGACTTTGGACCCAAAGCATAAAAATGCAATATGAGTATCGTTTTTCTCATATTAATGAGTAAATTACTATTTTAATAGCATGGCATCAAATGGAAGTTCTCGGAGGGGAAATTGCCAATTTAGTAGACTTTATCAGGCTTTTTTTGGCTTCCAAGTAGGCTAGGCTCACCCTTCTCTTAGATTGAGCATAATTATAGTTTTGATATGATAATGTGCTAGTTTTGGGATAGAAATTAGGACTTGGAGCTATTTTTAGCGTGAATTAGGTTATTAGCAAAATAATGGACTATAATTAGGTATAATTGACTTAACTACTCATTCTCTAGGTAGAATCCACTACAATAAGACACAATGAGGCTTAATTAGCATATTGTAGAGAGATTTAACACCCTAGTCTAGTTTGGGACGAAATTACCATAGAGTGGATGATCGAGGTTAGAAGTGGTCTCCTCCGTCCTACCTTAGGCCAAGATTACTATAAGCTACTTATAGGCTCAATAGGCCTTTACGCATTATTTAATTATATTCTTGAGCTCAAGGAGGTTTTAGACATAGTTTGCCTTATTTTAAACATGTACTTGGGAGATATTAAGGCCAGTTCAAGTTTGGTGATTTATGATCTTAATATTAGTTTTCGGCATCACTGATGATATTACTTTTGATTTGAGCTCAGTATCCATGATATTAGTTCTAGCTCAAGTCCAACATATAAGATACTAGTTTCGATTTAAGTCCAGCAAGAGAGGTTAATTATGATGGTTATAGAACCAGTTTGAGTTTGGTGTTTACGGTATGGAAAGATCAATGATTTTGGTTTTTAAATATGGATAGTTGGTTCAATTATTGTTATTAATTCTTCTTGATTGCATCTACTGGACTTATGGGTAGGGGTGGGCATTCGGTCAGTTCAGTCTGATTGTTTAATATCAGTTCAGTTTATTGATTTTCGAATTGACAAAAATGACATCCATAACCAAACCAAAAAAATATTCGGTTAGGCTCAGTTTTTACAAATTCGGTTCGGTTATTTTGAATTTTTATTTCGGTGTGAAATATTAAAGTAGTTAGCCTCTCTTTTTCATAACTGAGCATTTAAAATTGATGAGTTTTTTTTCAAACCTATTTTTCATTTTCAAATATAAATTACTCAACATGGATGAAACGAAATGAAATAATTATAAGCTTAACATAATACATAACGCCATTAATCATTACATATAATATAACCTTGCATAAATAGTCTACAAAACAACACAAAACTCATAAAAATAGTCCATGAAACAACATACTTTCTACATAAATAGTTCATAAAACAGTCCAAAGTTACCAAAATAGTCCATAAAATATTTGAGTCACTAAAAAAATCCATAAACCAGTCCATAAAACAACAAAACAGTTTATAAAAATATAAAACAGTCAGTTAGTCACCACCACCATCCACCAATCAACAAAACAGTTGGTCTACTCGAAGCAATATACAGACGACATCACCATTCACCAGGTAACATCATAATTTAGAGCCAAACAGATAAACATTTTCAAACACAGTCTGAGAGCAAGAAAAGGTATCAGAAAGCAAGGATAAAATCTTAAATGATGAGTATATAACAAACCAAAATAGATTACCCAGCACTTTAAACACAGAACACAATCATAATCAGTTCTAAACAATACTCACTTCACATAGAGGTCACACAACAAAGGTACCATCGAATACTCACTTCACATGATTCAACCATTATTTTCTAAATGTATTTTTCTTCCAATTAACCAAGGGTGGAAAGATATGATAGGTGTGATCCATGTGATCATACTTGTTTAACGGCAATTATCCTGTTTTGGCCCATAAATTTAGTAAGAAGGTAGGCATTCTTTAATTTTTCCTTTTAATAATTGCTAAAACCAAATAAATATATGGGTCAAAAAAAGAGGTGCAATCTCACATTTACTATCAAATGGCTCACATCTTACAAGAAATAGGTTGCTTGAGTCAATATTCATAGTCATATACACACAAAAATAGAAATTAAGTTTAACAGGGTCACTCCACTTCAACAGGGTATCAACAGAAAACTTACCAGAGAAATTATTATTAGAAATATCAAGATGTTCCTAACAGGAACATCCACCAAGATAATCAGTAACCATACCTGAGAAATTATTGTAAGACAAGTCCAATTCCACCATAGTTTTGCACAAATCAGCAACCTGGTTAGGGAAAACACCCTAAAAATCATTCCCCTTCAAGTACAAAAACTGTAGGCTTTCACTTTGTAGCTTATATACCAATCCCTTCAATGTAATGTAATGTGCAAATAAACATCTCCCACGATAAACATCTTTGAACTACAACTAATCCAATGATTGAGGAAACAGCAACACAATGTAATGTGCAGGGTATAATATATACCTCTTTGTTCTAATATGGACTGTTGGTAAGGAAGAGTGATCATATGAACTGTTGGTAAGGAAAGATACCAATGGCAGGGTAAAGTTCTGAAGGATTTTGGTGCCCCCATTTGGAGGGTTTCATGGTCACTGATAGGAAATATACTGGTTGTAGCTGATGAGAACAATAATGTGATATTTCAGAATAAAGAAGCTGATGGCCAATGGCAACAAGTGACAACAGTAGATACTTAAAACATATTTTTCACCCTAGAGAGAATGTTTCTGGATATTCATTTTCATATAAGAGGATTACATCATATTAACAAAACTCTAGCTATTTTTCAATGCATAAAGGATTAATGAAACTTGGAAGTGGTTCATGAATTGTCGATTATCTTAATATAGATTTTTCTTCATCATATCAGATATGTTTAAGCAATCATTTTGTCAACTAGATTCACATTTCTATGTTGCCAAAGCATCTTTAATATACAATATAATTCACTTGCTTTCAAAAACTGATGAGGTAGTTGAATAGAAATCGGGTAGTATAGTATTTGGCTATTAGCAGTAAAAGATGAACCCATAAACAAACTTACCTACAATTCACATTTGCTTGTTGATAACTAGACATCAACAATGCTTGATTCAGTTCCACTACAAGCCATTTCTAAAAAAATATAAGACACTTGTTAGTTGATATGCAATATAAATAAGAAGTTATTTTTAATATAATGATTACAAAATCATAAAATTCTTACCAGCTTCAAGTTTCTCAAGATACTCTAAATCTTCATCCATATTAACTGAAATAGATTCACTTCTAAGACAATCTTGAAAACAAATAAGAGATTGCACTAGTTTAGGAGTTAATGAACTCCTAAAGGGATCAATAAACCGACCTCCCATGCTAAATGCACATTCAGATGCGACATTGGAAATAGAAATGGCTAACATATCACGAGCCATCTCAGCGAGAATAGAAAATCTTGGCTCATTAACTTTCCACCAACCTAAATATATCAAATTGCAATCTCTTCAACAAGATATTTTCCCAACTCAGATTTATTGCTTGAACCGCTTTCTTTATGCTTCTTAAATTGTAGCTTTGTTCTCATTATTTCTCTTCTTTAAAAGTTTCCATAACCACTTATGGATGAAGAATTTTCAGAATAAGAAGAATTTGATGAAGATGAAGAGTTTTTAATTTCTTAACATAATGCTCAAACAAGGTTTTCATATATGACTCCACTGAATTGGACAACCTGTCCCCAATTTTTTTCTAAACATGTCCACAATTGCAAAGGAACATATTCAAGTTTGTTATGGGGATCTAACACAGTTGAAATAATGATCATTTTATTCATTTTCTCTGGAGTATCCCAATGCTTTCTGAACTTTTCCCTCATAGTTGCTGCCATTTTTTTCAAATTAGAATCTTCATTTTCAATCATCTCCTTCAAAATCAGATCAAGCTCAATAATTTCCACAAAGTGTACATTGGTAGTACCATATTTTGAACCAGAAACTTTCAAAATAAGATCATAAAAAGTTTTGAAAAATTTTACCATTGTCCTCACATTTTTCCAGTCCTCACTTACAAAGGCACCTTGCCTTAGTTCCATCTTCACAAGGAGAGGTACGGAGATAATCAAAGAAACCATTATCATAGAAACTATATCTTTCAAATGCAAGCTCAAAATGTTGTATTGTTTCAAGCATCAACTATGTAGAGTTCCATCGAGCAGGAACATCTAAACATGAAGATTTCTTACAAGTTATCAATTGTGATTCATAACATTTTTTGAACTTTTTAACTCTCGTGACAGATTATTTAACATACTTCATAGCTTGTCTCACTCGCTTGACAAACATATCAATTTCTTTCAGCCCATCTTGCACAATAATATTAAGAATATGTGTCATACACCTCATAATAAGATATTGACCTTCCATTATATTAGTTCCCTAATTACTTAATTGTTTAGACATTTCTATCATTGCAACATCGTTGGAACTAGCATTATCAAGTATAATACTAAAAATAGTATCCAAACCCCATTCAAGCAAACAATTTGTAATGGAAGCAGCCATATCAACACCTTTATGACTAGAAATTAGAAAAAAAATTATCACTTTTTTATGGAATTTCCAATTTATATCTATAAAGTGAGCTATTAGACACATGTAGTTAATCTTTTGTATAGACGTCCAAGTATCTGTCATAAGACAAACTTTTAGATGTAATTCTTTGAAAACCTTTTTCAAAACTTGATTCTCTTCATTGTAGAACTGATAACAATCTCTTGTCAAGGTTCTACGAGAAGGAATATGAAACTGTGGGGCTGTGATTCTCATGAAATTTCTAAAACTTTCTTTTTTAACAAAACTAAATGTCAACTCATCAACAATTATCATTTGAGCTAAAGCTTTCCTACTTCGTCCTTGATCAAATGTCCAAGTACCCAATGCCCCTCCCTTTTCATCCGCAGAAGATGGTAGAAAAACTAATTTTGTTTTACTGTCTTTCTCTTTCAAACCAACATTAGGGCGGTAAGGACATAATTTTAGCATGTGATTATTCATCGATAAAGTACCACTAGCTCTTGAAGCAACAGCATAAATTTTTCCACACTACTTACATTGTGCTTTCTTAGCTTCGGTTTTTCCATCAATAATCTTGTCAAACCACTGCCAACATCTTGTCCTCAATTTCATGACTTTTCTTTTTTTCGATAGTCTAGCTTCAACCATAGTTTCAGCTTTATTTGGAGATGAAACTGAAATATTTTTATTTGATGCTCCATCTTTGCTTACCCTACTTCCAATCTGTGAAAATGAAATAATTTATTTATTAGTTCCCAGCCTTTAACCTTAAAGGCTCAAATTAAATAAAAATCATAAAAAAATACTGCATTATATATATTTTTAAGTCTAACTAATCATTGGAGAAAATAAGTAGAAAATGGTCTAACTGTTGCTGCCGTCGATCGTTGCTCAACAATCTAAAAGCTCTATCCACAGTGATTGTGAATCGCCGGTCACCGTTCAACAAACAAAAACCCACAGTCGCCACCTCCAACACAAAGACCACAGTCGTTGGCGCCGCTCAACAAATACAAAACACCGATCACGGGTTGCGGGTCACCGGTCGTGGTGTCATTGTAAAGAAAGGGACTAGATCACCGGTGGTCTATCGTCTATTTCATCAGTGGTATCACTATCAGTATGTAAAGCAAAAACGGCAGTGTAACTGTGTGTTTAAATTGTAATATGATTTAGGGATTTAGGCACCTTTAGGGAATTAGGGTTATTAAATTATATAATATAATATATTAATAATATATATATTATATATATAATAAATTAATAATATAATAATATAATATTATTTATATTATTCTGATTTTTAATTTTTCTATTTAACCAAAAAAAAATTAAGAAAACCGAAAACCGAACTGTTTATCCAAATTTTAAAAATTGAAAACTGAAATCATTCCGAAAATCGAAAACCAAAATTAAATTTCTGTTCAATTTTTTAGTTTTTTTTATTCTATCCAAAATATGTCCAGCCCTACTTATGGGGGCTCATGTTGCATTGTTTACTTTATTTACATCTTCTGAGATTATGGGGGTAGCTATACTAGAAATAGTTGCATTCTATTTATTGTTATCTATTTTAGTTAATTAAATTCTGTGTTTGGAGTTTTATTCTAGTTTCCCCTTCTCCCGTAACTTAAATTATTTACCTCACATTTTATTATATATATATTTATATTTATCTTAATCAGTCGATGATGCCTACTGAGTACCCATGGATTTGGTACTCATACTATACTTCTATATAATTTTTATGTAGATTCAAGTACTAGCTATTGTCATTGACATTGTGATTGTGCTAGTCGGAGTTTGGAGATTGGGTGAGCTCTCGGAGCTGAAGTTTTTCTTCTCTATCTTTTATTTTTGGATGATCTTTCAATTTTGAGACTATTATGTATTTGAATTTGATAGTAGTTACATTGTTTTGACCAAATCCTCTTGTACCGCCCTTACTAGGTCGTAGGATGGTATTACTCTTATCTTTATTTCCTTTCAGTCATGTTATTGTTCTTATGATTTATATCTTGTAACTCATTTTTCTTGCAAAATTCTAGCATTGATGTCATTTCCACAACCTAGCATATTATACATAGTTCCAGGCTATAATTTGGCTTACTTATTGGTGGGGTAAAGTAGGTTCCATCTTGGCTCGTGAAATCGAATTATGTCAAGTAGAGTCCTGTGGATTGGTACGGAGATATTTTTATCCTATATTAGGGAGGCTATAGGGCATTCTTAAGGAATTCTATTCGTTACTCTTTGTTTTGTGTTCATATTTCTATAAACCTCTAGAAATTTCTTTGACTCCATTCTTTTCCAGATGGGTGGCACGATATTATCTATAGGTGTAGATGAGACTTTTGCACATGTTTCTAGATTTTAAGTATTCCATTGGACTAGGGAGTCAGAGGTTAATATCAAAGATCTTCAGCGTCAACCAAAGAGCTTGGGGCCAACTCAAACTTAGGTAGAGATTGTGACCGCTTCAGCCTTTTAAAATTCAGTACTATAGATTCCAAACCTTTTTATAGATATCTTATAGTCAGAGACGATGTCTGATATATCGAGAAGTTCTAAGACCAAAGTTGGGTTATTGGTTTTTAGCAGGGTTCTTTGTCAGTTTCAAATTATGAGATTGTATTTCTTGAGTTAGCCAGACATACTTCTATGTTATATCGGTCAGAGCATGAGATGGTGCATGGATTTATTGTAGGATTATCTTTACCACTCTATTTGGCGGTGGAGCATTTGATTGCAATTGAGTCTTCTTTTTCTTGCCATACTTCTATGTCATCAGTACAGTGTTATTAATATTCCTTTTGGGTGGAGGAGTAGGGGTTCTCCCTGTGGGGATCAGTATCACTTGCAGCCTGTCAGTTACACAAGTAGCATCTCAAACTATAGGTGGCTCACATATTTGTTATGGCAGTCACAGCGGGCAGAGTTTTCTTCCGACCTTGTGGAGTATTTTGTATATATCCTTAGATTGTGGCGGCCATTCTAGATTAGTGGATGCAGTACCTTAGAGTATTCCAAGAGCTTGTTTTGGTTATGGAAAGATTGGTTACTAGTCTATGTAGTGCCCCAGATGCAAGTTGGATGTCCAGTCAGGGTCAACATTTATTTCTCACTGACCTAAAGCTCCTGAGATGTGTTCGTATGAGGAGGATGGTCGTATCATTAGGGAGTGTCCCTAGAGTTGTTAGTCAGCCAGTTGAGGTCAACTTGCTTTCTCTCTAGGTTAGAGCTTTAGGGATTTGTTCCAACTGTAAAGAGATTGGTCATTGGTCCAAAGAGTATCCCCAACATAGGATTATTAGACATTCAGCTCATCCATATCAGTCCTATGGTGTTGTGGCATCTTTAATTAGAGGCAGTGCATTTAGTGCCTCGATTGGTGATTTAAACGCTCAGTTTGATCAACCCACTCATATTAATTCTCCTGCAGGCACATCAGTCTTATGATTTTGGGTTCCCACCATGATAAGTATGCCTTTTATTTCCTGCCTTTACCAATTATTTGATGTCAATTAGGGGTTTTGTACTGATTGATAAATATATGCCTAGGTATTTTTTGTATTGAATATTGTATGCCTTGGTGTAGATTTCATACATGTGAAACTACCCCTATAGATGATTTGTTTTAGAAGTGGATAGAATGGTTTAGTATTGACATTTTCCCAGGGGTGCAGCATTTGGTTATAAGTCCCATTTATCATGGTATATTCTCCTTCTTATAGTCCTAGAGTGGTACTCTTTTGTGATTTTCATTTAGTACCACCTATACCTTATATAAGTGTTACTATTGCTAACATTATTATTGTCATTGTTTTGATATTAATCTATCCTTACTTGGTAGATGACTGGACTAGTATTATCTTGTTAGGATTTCCTTCCTCACAATTCTTATTTGTTGTCCTGGGTGGCTGGTTTAGTTGGACGGATTTCTCTCTTTTAGTAAGGTGAGGTTGGTTGTTTTTCTCTTTTGTTGGAGAGGTTAGATAGTTTGTTGAATGTATGGTGAAAGTAAAGGTAGGTTAGCCTTCTACGATTCTATTATAGTTCTAGATTTGGAAATTTAATTTTATTGATCATCATTAGTTTGAGATTCTAGGACTTACTTTACTGTAACACCCTATATTTTTGGGCAAGAACTTTGAAGCGTCGCTCTTACATGTTTAAACTATAATCCCATGATTTAAAGAAAGAAGTGATATTTTGATACTAAGCTAAGATATGGAATCCACATTTGTTCATCTTGAGTTTGAATTAAAGCAAAGAGAAGCATAACTTATTTTCATTCTATAAACTCTTATGCTATTTTAAAGTGGATTTCCTAAAGTATAAGCATATAAGTAATAATGGAGTAGTATTTAGCACTGAGTTGGGTATGATCCAAGGTCGCATGCCCCAGAACTACGAGTCAATGTAGGTTAAGCTTATTACCAATATGGATGAAGTTAAAGATAGCGATCACTTAAGTTAAGATTCTATTCTGATGGCAAGGGTAGAACAGCACTCCCCAATGTGGGTATGTCATTGGACTCCATGTTAGCTCACATAGTTTATATTGGTTAGAAAAACCACTCTAAGAAAGAATAAAAGTAAAGCTTTTAGAACTAAGTGTTATGTCTCACAAAGTTATTTAGTATGCTTTATTATTCATGATTTATGCGTTATCAGCTATCGCTTTTATTCAAGCCCAAGGTTAGTCATTTACACTTAGCATGCATTATTTGAAAGTTTATATGAATATTTAGTTATTGTTTAACTTATGAATTCACCCTCATAAACTTAGTACATTACAAAAGTACTGATCAAAATATATGTCTATGTGCTACATTGTCTCATAATGTAGGTACCAGTTATATTGCATATATCATAATCAGACAGTTGTAGCTTAAAGTTAGCAGATGATGAGTTCTTTCGATTTAAGGACTCGAGTCAACTACACTTTCAGTACCATTCTTTTGTTTAGTCATATTAATTTGGGATGGCTGGGGTCCATGTCCCGGCTACCTATAGTCAGTATTAGTAGAGGCATCATAGACAGTCAGTAGAGTTGATATATTTGATTTTAGTTTATCTTGTATAACCAAACTATAAATACTTTAAATAGTATTGTTTTGAATGTGTTCAAATAAAGACATCTTTTCTGCTTATTACTTCTAATTTTATGTAATTAAATTGATAGCTCAAGCCATATGCTAGTACCAGGGTTAGCTTGGGATCACTTATGGTCTTAAGCACCATACAATGTCTAGGGATTAGTCTTGGGGCATTATAAACTTGGTCAGTATTCGTAAAGGCTTCATAGACAGTCAGTAGAGTTGATATATTTAATTTTAGTTTATCTTGTATAACCAAAGTGTAAATATTTTAAATAGTCTTATTTTGAAAGTGTTCAATTAAAGACTTCTCTTCTTCTTATTACTTCCAGTTTTATATAATTAAATCTGTAGCTCAAGCAATATGCTAGTACAGGGGTTAGCTTGGGATCACTTATGTTCTTAAGCACCGTGTGATATCCAGGGGGTAGTTTTGGGGCATTACAAACTTAGTATCAGAGCCCAGTGTTCAAGTGTCCTAGGGTGTCTATGAAGTCATGTCTAGTAAAGTCTTGCAGAATGGTACGGAGACGTTTGTATTTTTCATTGAGAGGCTACTGGACATTTAAGAAATGTTTCCCTTCTTCATGCTCTTGATCGTACTTTAAAGTTGTTCTCTCATAAACTTCTTCTGGTTCATGTGTTACTCTATAATTCTTCATCTATAAGCTTTCGAGATAACCTAAGTACTAGATTCCAATTCCTCCTAAGATGATGCTCTCAGATTTATTATCAGTAACTTTAGAAGTCATACAAGGGGCTTGAGAGGAGCTTGCTAGTTTGTTATAAGACCCTTAAGTCAAAAGCTTATATCCTCATCCATATAAGTTATGTAGATAAGATAGAATGTATTATGTATTTAGATTCCTTATTAACCTCATTAATCCAAATAGTGCTCATGAGATAAGATAGTACAAACCCAAAGTGTTAAATAGAGTTTGTATTCGAGGGATGTAATGACCTTGAGTGTTATGATTCATCAGTAGTAGAACCTTCTTACTGTTAGAAGTATGGGTATAGAAGTGTAGTGACAAGAGAGTTGGTGATGGCGATTGATCGAATGTATATAGATGAACATTTGTATAAATTAAGTTATTAGTGAGGTGATATGTTCTTGTGTGTTAGTTTAGGGGTAATGAATGTGGTACAGGTTCCTTGGGAAAAGGTAGAGAAGGAGTTATTAGTTAAGCTGAATTGTTGTTTTCTTGAAGTAGGAAGAGAGTTATTAATGGTATTTATTTTGTTAGAAAAGTATAGGATGATAATAAAGTATTTGGTGATTGAGTATTGTTAATTTAGGCTTCCGTTGAGGTTGCAAAAGTAGTTTAGTTGAAACTTATAGAGCTATGAAAGTAATTTAGGTGTATAAGTGGGTTAATAGTCGTAATGTATAGAATGAGGATGTGCTAACGGATTTTAATAAGGTATACCATAGGATTTTGATCGATTACTATTGTTATGTGGTTCTAGTGGACTATTATTTCTTGGTGTTTTATTTTATAGCTTGCAAGAGAGAATAGTATGTGACGTTATGTTGTTAATAATGTCTAGCATTAGACATTGAATTTGAACAGTAGATGATCATCAAGATGGAAATAATGATTGCTTGGTTAGTGATGTTAGTTATATGGAGGTGAACCAGAAAGCTTAAAACAGTCCATGCAAGAATTTTAGAATATTGATTTGATCTGTATGATGTTGTAGGTGATTTATATATGTACCCAAGGTGATATGGGGGGTTGCATTATTTTCAAGGATTATTAAAGAGTGTGTGTGGTTAGTAGTACCCTTGAGTTGGTAGATAGGAAGAGGGCTAGTTATATAGTATATGTTGTTCTTAATAGTTAAGTTAAGGAGTTATGGATAGATGATGTTGAGCCTTTTGGTATGATTTTGATTCTCTTGGTTTAGGGAAAAATATAAGTTTAGTAATGTGAATTAGTAGGCTATGAGGGAATTAGTATGGTTCATTAAAGGTTTGGGGATATCCATGTTAAGAGTTAGAATCTAAGTCTGAATCTGGGATGATTGAGCTAACAGAAAAAAAGACTTGAAGCTCTAGATGGTGTGAACTCAAAGTATGGTGATGCTCATGAGGATTCTAGGTTATTAAGTGTTTAAGTCATGGTTAGTTGAAATTTCGTGTGTGTGTTCCTGGGGATGGTACATAAAAGTCATTATTGATAGAGGTTTAGAGAATATGAGAATGATGCTTTTATGGGTGTTTTCTTAGAAGTTCGTATATGGCTATAATGATAGGCTTGAATGCCATCTTGGTATATAAGTGGTAGGGAGCATTGTGTGCTTGTGAATTCCTATTAAAAGGATTAAATTAAGTTATTAAAGGGGTAAGAAGAGTTATTCATGTGATATAAAGTTGTGAAAATGCATGGGGTAGTGAATTCATGGTTTAGACTAGTTTTATGGTGTTATATGTAGTACTTTGTAGATTTGAGTAGGCTTAAACATAGTGAGAGAATTCAGTTCCGCTTAGACTTCAATAGATAGGCTTATCAGTGCTTATGTAAAGATCATAAGTAGCCTCAAGTGAAGTACATTATTGATAGGTAATGTATAGTTGAGAGAGTATTTGAAGAGTATGTCTCAGCTTGAAAGTGGCAGTTGCATTGCCTAAGGCCTAGTAATTCTACCCCATCTTATGTTTCATAGGCCTATGTTCCATGTTACAGAGTTATAGCTATATTAAGATTCCTTGCTTAGATATCTAATTCAGATCATGCCCAAGAATTCTTTCCTCCATAATATTATTAAAACTTCTTGTATTGAGTGTTGAAGAAATACTCCAGTTGAGTATAAGCTTTCAGTGTAATTCAGTCCATATAGCTAACAATTCAGTTTAGTAATCAGACAAATAAGCTCCTATTATTTTCCATCTTTCCATTTAGTCTTACTATCTGAAGTTTCATGAATATGGCTATTCCATAAGGTAATTATTCACACATATATAAGTTGTGGTTTTAGTTCAGTCCATGCATCGTATTTCAGATTCATCTATTTAGTCATGACTTAGTTCATAAGTGTTCAGTGCATAATCTCAGGTTTCTAAGTATTCCCGCTCAGACAATGTAATACCCCTTGTACGATCTTAGTCTCATTGTCTCAGGGTTCATGCTTGCATTAGTCATCACTTTGCAGTTCTATATGTATGATTGTATCATGAACACTTCAAGCGAGTTCTAAACTCTCAGCATGAATCAGCTCCTTATAGTAAGTAAAGTCAAGTCAGCTCAGAAATCAGTTTCATGATGAAAAATTTAATGTTTTAGCTCAGTTTTATCCTTTCTTAGCAGACATATCATGTCTACATTATTCCATACTTCTAAGAATCAATGAGTTACTATTTATCATTCGAAGATAAATGATTTCAAGGGGGAGATAATGTAATACCATGTATTTTTAGGATAGACTTTGAAGCATCACTCTTACATGTGTAAACTATAATCCCATTATTTACTTTTGAATTCATGTGTCATGATCTTGATCCTAGTGTGTGAAGTGCTTTCGGAGTGAAAAATGTTCATAAGAATCACTTAGAACAAAGTTGAGCTATAAGAGCCTTTGATTCATCCAAAGTTTGGTATTTGATTCTACAAGGGTACACTTTGAATTTGAATCATTTTTTATATACGTGGAATTTTTCATCTCAAGACCCACTAAATGATATATAATTAAGTTAGCTTTCCAATAATACAATTTTGCCTTAATCTGATACCCGAGTGAAAATTTAGGGCTATCCAAATGGGTGTGCCTCGCCTAACAATCGCCCAAAACTTGCTTTTAAGTTAAGATTCCATGATTTACAAACTAGGTTTCATAGCAAAACTATCTCATTTTGAGTTTATGAATTTATAAGTGATTTAAGTATTGAAGTGCATGTTTATCCCATCTATTTATTCTTTGACTTTAAGATTTGTATCATAAATTGCACTTCCTTATCATGAACTAATATTGTTGAATGATTTCAAGAGAATTGTTGAGAATAAAGCTTTATTGTGAAATTCTGAAGATTTAAGCACATATGCTTTAAACCTCAAGCATGAATTTTTAAGATTTCAAGAAGACTATTAAAACAATTTACTTATAATTAATTAATTATGCGAAGACCATTTAAAAATAGAGAAGCTTTTAGAAAAATTAAAGAATCTTTAATTAGTAATTATTCAGAATATATAAGTCTAAATAAAACAAAAGAAAATCCACAAAAACTAGCCTACTTAATTACATTAATATCTAGTATTGAATCAAAATTAATAACACATTTAAAATCTAGAAGAATGAAACATATACCACCTAATTATGATAAAATTAGATTTAGATATCCACCGAGATATTATAAATATAATTTAAAATGAATAAAATACATTTGTAGGGGGGTGCGCGGATTTAATAGGTAGGATAGATTTAGTAGGTTTCTAGTGAATCTATTTTTATTCGTGCGTGGATATTTTTTAAATTTTGTTTCAATATCTTTTAATAATTTACTTTTTTCGTAAGATATATTCATTAAATTTTTTATCCTGTGGTGATTGCAGAGTTACAAATTTTTGTATAATAATTTATCCTATCTGTGCTATAATGCATATCTAATTCTAGATTTTCAATGTTATTTATTATCTTATGTTGTTCTTCTCGTAGTGAGTTTTTTAAATTATATAAACTATCACATGTACTTTTATCTAAATTTTCTAAGGTTTTTTCTATCCATATTAATTTTTCTTTTAGGTCTTCCATTATTTTCCTAATTCGGTTTCTATAATTAATTTCATTATTTAG